>NW_024640645.1:0-391 GCF_008729295.1 Plectropomus leopardus
TTGAATTGAAACTGAAATTGAATTGAGTTGAAGGTGCGCAAGCAGATAATTTGCAGAAGCAGCAGATATCCGCCGAAAGCAGCAGAGGTAAAGCAGGCATGAGAGGACCCAGGTCCCATCATTTTAGGAACCTCCATAACGGCCTTACAATGCAGAAAAGTGCACAATGATGTTAGGGGGAGGGGTAAACAAAGCTTGCTGCTCAGGGTAAAAATTAAGCAGAAAGGGGAGGAGCCAGCTGATCTCTCAGTGCACGTGTTGGTGCTGGCATATTTGGGTTAACTGGTATTGGCATATGCAGTTCAGCCACACGTCTTCCTTCGTCCTGTGATTTGCCCTCATTTATTTATGTCCAAGAGACATCCATGACGCATATCAATGTTGTGCAACA
>NW_024640646.1:0-977 GCF_008729295.1 Plectropomus leopardus
AATAGTAGAACAAAATAACATGCCTGAAAATGGGAAAACTTCACACAATGTCTGTGTAGGCTGCTTTGTTTTATTCTTGGTCAGTGGCTGAATAATAGAGCACTATTTTGTCCTAGGCAATGGATGAGCTGCGTCGCATCATTGATGGCACCAACTGCAAATACATAGAGGAAATGAAGGGAAGATGGGCAAACTTTTGTGCTAAGGTGCAGTTCTATGGCGTGTGGAAGAAAGCCCTGAAACCTCCTTTCCCCTTGGATGTACGTGGAGGTAAGGTAGGTAAGGTAAACCTTTTGTTATCTCAGCCATGTTCAAACCATTCCATTAAGTGCCATTTTCTCTGTTCCATAGTGGATTTCACTATCGCCCTCTTCAATGCACTCCCATCACTTTTCCCCTCACCATCTCCACCACCAAAGCGGCTTGGAAATGCCAGTGACGCTCTTCTTCATATCCTCAAGGTGAGGAACGTTATGTTGGTCCTTTGCCAGCCATTGTTATGTGTCCTTCAGCTTCTCACGTTGTTGTGCATGTTCACACTTAACAAGAGCTACCTAAAAGTGAAGTTCAGTAGAGATTAAATTAAATTATTCATGCTCACAGTTCTTAAATTTAAAAATTTGAAGTTCACTTGTCAATGTGAACTAATTTATGAAGACAAAAATGGAAGAAGGTCCGAGGCACTCTGATTTTGTTAAAACAATATAAAAATCCTTTATTTAAACATGGACTGGGTAAGATAAAAGGCCAACGCATTGCAGCTCACTGAGGAGCCTTCATCAGTGCATGAGGTGCAGTGATTATTAGTGGTCGGGTAATATGACCAAGTAACATGATCAATAGACACAACATCTCATACTAATATAAACATAATAGAAAGCAAAATTAACTGTATCAGTCATTCATTCATTCATTGTGTTTTGAACCATCTTTGTGATTTATCGTGCATGTTCATATCATGATGTCATGACATCATG
>NW_024640647.1:0-309 GCF_008729295.1 Plectropomus leopardus
CTTTAGAAACTAAATCCTAACCAATTCATCGTTGAGTCCAAGTGAATGTTTGTACCAAAGCTGAAGAAATTCTTTCAAGGTGCTCAAGAGATAATGCATTTACAGGAATGAGACTGATAAAAGGCTAGCGTGACCCTGACCTTTGTCCTGTAATCACCAAAATCTTATCACTCTGGCAAACAACTTTCTGGCACTCCTCTCCTCCTTTGCACTTGTACTAGCTCCTTCTCCTCCCACCCACAAAGCTGGTAAAGTCCTTGACTTGGTGCTGACTCATAACTGCTCCATAGCAGATGTGACAGTTACCCC
>NW_024640648.1:0-244 GCF_008729295.1 Plectropomus leopardus
GCCGGAAGAGGCGCGGTTGAGGTGCGGTAGAGGTGTGGTCCTGCTCCCGAAACTCTGCTATAAGCTTCACTAAAATACACGCATTCTCACCATTTCAAGCTTCATTTCCCTCAACAACTATCAATGAACTTTTTTGCAAGTATCATAATTTTATTAAAAACAAGAAGCTAAAAGCTGCTGAAAATCGTGTTTTTTTTAAAAAATGTTTTTTATTTTTTCAATGACTGTATGGGATAAACATCCT
>NW_024640649.1:0-246 GCF_008729295.1 Plectropomus leopardus
ACCATGGTGTGTTGGAGTGTAACAAACATATGATTTATTATTATTTAAACTTTCCAGCATTATATAAAAATGAAAAGCTCAATCTTAAACAAACTTCAGGTAAATTTAAGCACATTGTGCTGATAATAGGCCAACCTCTCCTGACTGCAGGACTCTGACTTCAACTTCTGTCAAACTTCTGTGCTATTAATCATTTTACTCAGGAATTAAAAACTTTTGAGTGAAAATAAATGTGAAAAGGGTGAA
>NW_024640650.1:0-830 GCF_008729295.1 Plectropomus leopardus
GACTGTCAGCAGCTACACTCACACACTGACATATCCCAGACTGTCAGCAGCTAAATAGTAATAAAATAATTAAAAATCTACTTAGCATTTAGTATACTGAAAACAATATTTTTTCTGTCTAAAAAAATTGTGGCATCATGACAAAAAACAGGCATATTAAGGGTTAACAGTCTGAAATAAATATAATGTAATAAATATTTGTAGAAGAGTAGAAAATAATGTTAATGTTTAATGTTTAAAAGCACATTTTGTGTGCAGACATGGTGAGTGTGTGATACTGAAGCAGGCACTAAGGGGTTAATCACTTAAAAAAAACAGACAAAAAAACCCAGATCATTTCCTGTTTCCACATTAAAAGTTTCATGTCAGAAACTTCTGAGTTTATTTTCTGTTTCAAACATTTCACAGATTGAACCACGATGACACTCGTTAAAAAATAACCGTCAGTGAAGACAAATCAGATTTTAATGACTCGTGACGTTTTATTTATTTCCTGTTTCCTGTCTGGAACTTCCTGTCCAGACAGAGGCTAATTAGCACGAAGCTAACAGTAGTACCGCAGTTAAATTCTCAAACTAAATAAATAAAATCAAACTGAGTCAGGTGGAGTCGTCGGTCTGTGCGTACAGCTGACTACACCTGCGCTGACAGGTGCATTATGGGTACAGTGCTGAGCCGTGTCCCGGCGCAGAGGGGACGCCCGTTTGGTGGCGAGGGACATCGGGCCGGGCCCCGCAGAGTCTGCTTTAGGGCCGGACCTTCATGAACGCCAGCGGCTGAACGCACCGCTGAGCCGGGACACCTGGACACGCACACACACATATACACAC
>NW_024640651.1:0-279 GCF_008729295.1 Plectropomus leopardus
ATGAGCATGTTTAACATGTTCATGAATCAGCAGCAGCAGCCATTTGAACAACTGTGGATAGGAAAACACATGCTGAGGGATGGAAATTCTCCAGCTGCAGGAGGAGGAAGCTTCTACCTGAACATGACACACCAAGCAGGAGTAGGAAGTTTCTACCCACCCCAAGGCCAGCCAATTAGGAGAGATGGAAACTGGAGAGAGGGATGAAAAGACGGACTTCCAGATAAAAGAAAACAGATCACTGTGTGCTTTTGGTGACTTTGCCTTATCTTGCTTACA
>NW_024640652.1:0-3986 GCF_008729295.1 Plectropomus leopardus
AAACTATGCGCTTCGTTATATTGTAAATCAATGCGGTTATTGACTGCTATTTTGAGAAAGTTTTGTCTCTCCGTATGATGTATTCAAACAGCCTGCCAGACACTTCCGGGAACTATTCAAGCCTCCATGAGTCACGTGATGCCCGAGCATTTTGAACTCACGCTGTCATTACTCTGTTTATTGTACTGCACTGATTTTGAACCTCAAAATGCGTCTTTGGTATTAATGCACCAAATATTTTAAAAAGTAAAAATGCATCTCTTCACTTCAGCCTTTAACTCGCTCTGATTCGGCTGCTCTGCACTTTCATACAGCTGCACATCTTTTAGATGTTGTATTTTCCTTGATTTTTTGCATTTTACATACAATATTTTTATGCTTCTTTTATTAACAATGTCAGTGGGTTATATTTTATTTTCCATTTTATGTTATGCATAAAGTTTTATCTGTATTTTATCTTACTTTTACTAGTATTATCAAGTGGATTTTATCCATCTGAAGATGAATTAATGCAGGTTTTATTTTGTCTTTTTGTCTTTTATGTCTTTTTGATGTGAAGAACTTGGTGCATCTGGGCTGCATTTCTTGTATAAAAAGTGCTGTACAAATAAAGTTTATAATAATAATAATAATAATAACAATTATTCTTATTCTTAAAAAGTGTACCTGTCGGTAGCGGTTCTTGTCAGTATTATCGTCTGTGATGCTGTTTCGGGCTTCATTTGTCATTTGTTGTCCGTTTACTGTAAATCTCTCGTTTTCATTTTGTCTTTCTGCTCCATCAAACATATTGGTTACTCTTTTTCAATATATATTAACTGTGTAGACCAATGTTGTACTGAGCTGTGTGTTACCTTTGTGTTTGTGTGTTTTTGCTGAAAAAAAAGGAAAAAATCAATAAATAAATTTAAGGTTAAAAAAAACTCACACAGTAGTATTAATGTAAAATATATTTTAAAGCTTGATTTTTTAAAGCTTGATTTTTTAAAGCTTGATTTTTTAAAGCGTATTTTGTGCGCAGAGGGCTAGACTGTGATTTTAAAGCGGGCCCTGAGGGGTTAAATTAAAGGTCGGTCCGCAGAGAGAAAGGAGGTAAACCTCAATTAGACACCAGAAGTACATGAACAGAAATAAGGTGTGAGTGCAGCGTGAGACGGACAGGACAGGCTGAGCTCATGTCCCTCCGTCCCTGCTGATGGACGCTCAGTCACGGCGTCCTCTGCGCGGTTATAAAAAGGCTGACATTGTTTGGACTGTAACTGGACGCCGTCCGGCTGCAGGACGAGCTGCTCAGGACCAACACGACTATTCTTAGAGCTTTTGTTGTGCTGACGCCATGTGGAAGGTCAAACGTGAGTGTTTTCGCTGCATGCTGCGTGTTTTTCTCCCAGTAAACTAACGCTGTGCCGCAGCTGGTCGGACTGGACGGACCGGAGGTTTGACCCAAACAGCGATGAAGAGACTGAATCTTCTCTTATCTCACCGACGTTATCACCGTTTCTCTCTGTCCATCTTCAGTCCTCAGTGTCTCTTTTTCCGGGATTTAAACAAGATTAACGTCCGTTTCTAAAAGGAGCTGAGTCACTTTTACAAAATGAGGTCAGGGGTCAGCTGCAGGCCTGCACAGTCCCATATCTGTTTCTATTTTAGGACGATTTTAGGATTTGGTTTAGAATTTGAGGGCATCGATTTTAAACATGTTTCCAGGATTTTAACATGTTTCTAAATTTTGAGACATTTCTCAGATTTTAGGACGTTTCTAGAATTTTACGGCATTTCTACAATTTCAACATTTCTAGGATTTTAGGCCGTTTATCTGATTTAAGAACGTTTTTAGGATTTTGAGACATTTTCAGGATTGCTAGTATTTTAGGACATCAGTGTCTCAGCTGTGTCCTCTGTCGGGGGTGTGGGGGATCCTCCTCTGGCTCTTTTTTGATCAACAAGCTCTATTTTGATGCAGTTTTATGTCTCTGACACCTTATGGACACTAAAGGGACAAAAACTATTCACAGTCAGTCACTTTGTCTTTATTGTACATTATGAAATGGTTGGGGGCCTCGGGCCCTCTGTGGGGGGGCAACGTTGAGCTGCTTTAAAGTTACAAACATTTTAACATTGAGAGTAACTACTATTACTTTTTATTTAACTTATTTAACTTTTTGTTCATTTGTTTTAGTTGCTCATTGGTTTTCTCTTTACATCCATCTCAGTTTTTAGCTTTTACCTTTTTTTTAAAAGTAACATTAAACATTTCCAGATTTTAAAAACAGATGAATTTTGATTTTAAGATTGTTCAACATTTTGCTTTTGTTGCAGCTCCGGTTGTTTTTCCTTTGGAGACGAGGTACCGGCCGATTCTGGAGGTAATTAAGATCCAGGATGAATATCTAACATTTTTTTCTATATTTCATATTTTACTTTGCACATTTCCCCCCCGAGACCCGAGCTTTTGTTTGTTTTTTTGTATGCAGTTTTAGATTTTCAGTTATTTGGGATCAGCACTGTCTTTGGACAGTAACTGGTTTTGGGAAAAAGTGATGTGGATTTGAAGACAACGGGTTTATTTTTAATAGTCACAGTGTGTAAAAATAAAACATAAATCTCTTCATTCAAGTCTAAAACTGCTAAAACTACACACATTACAAAATGTAATGTAAGTTTCCTCTTCAAAGAGTGATGGTGGTTTTTTCCAGCTTTGTGTCGGATCGGCTGCAGGGTGTATTGTGCTTTTTTGACCACCAGATGGCACAAAAAAGTGTCCACGAAGGAGGACGAGGGGTCCAAACTGAGCCAGATAAAGTATAAAGTGCAGCAAACCCAAAGTGTAATGTACCTATAGTACGCCGCCGAGTCTCAGGAGGTCAAATCTGGGTTGTATATTTTCATATTCATATTTAAAGCAAAGCTCTGGAGGCGACAAAGCTTTTCACCGCAGGAGGGCGAGTTTGTGAGAAGAGAAATGAAATGAGTGATAGTTATCAATATTTTCTCTGAGACAGAATCAGCTTTGTGGGTAACTGCAGTGGATTTTCTGAATCTCATTTGTCGGTGAGCTCGTGAGGTCTGACTCTGAGCAGCTCAGCTGGTTTTGATCTGACTGAATAAAAACGCCACAACGTGGAAATATTTTTGCATCGTTTAGACTAAAGTTCTGTTTCCTGTTTCCTCTACGATGACTCCTTCAGAGTCTGGTGCCGCCTGACCCCATGTCCCAGTTCCACCTGAGGAGAGGTTCTCCTGACGAGGAGTTCCCCGACCTCTGCAGGAACTCTACCTGGATGGGACGGATCCTCACACGGGACATGTACCGCCGCCAGTTCAACCGCTGCACCCACAGCGGCGTCATCTTCGATGATGTCATCCGCCCAGGCCTCGAGGAGCCAGGTAATGTCAGGGTGATGTCAGCGTGATGTCAGTGTGATGTCAGCGTGATGTCAGGGTGATGTCAGCGTGATGTCAGTGTGATGTCAGCATGATGTCAGGGTGATGTCACGGTGATGTCAGCATGATGTCAGTGTGATGTCAGCGTGATGTCAGCGTGACACCAGCGTGATGTCAGCGTGATGTCAGTGTGACGCCAGTGTGATGTCACGGTGATGTCAGCGTGATGTCAGGGTGATGTCAGCGTGATGTCAGCGTGATGTCAGGGTGATGTCAGCGTGACGCCAGCATGATGTCACAGTGACGTCAGCGTGATGTCAGCGTGATGTCAGCATGATGTCAGCGTGATGTCAGGGTGATGTCAGCGTGATGTCAGTGTGATGTCAGCGTGATGTCAGGGTGATGTCAGCGTGATGTCAGTGTGATGTCAGCGTGATGTCAGGGTGATGTCAGCGTGATGTCAGCGTGACGCCAGCGTGATGTCAGCGTGATGTCAGTGTGATGTCAGCGAGGTGCTGACTGTCAGAATAACTGAGATTAAAATGAGAAAGATCAGATAGAGAGAAGTCAGGGACATTCGAATAACAACTACCAAAACTTCA
>NW_024640653.1:0-254 GCF_008729295.1 Plectropomus leopardus
ATTTCATTGCACAGGGAAACATGTTTCCATACTGTGCATATGACAATAAACACTTTGAATCTTGAATCTTGAATCTTGAATGCTGACCATGTTGATACAGAACCCTTTGCACTTTGTATTTGAGGTATATAACGCCAGAAGGGATTGATTTGTCTGCACGGGAGACTCAGTGGTGCAGGTTGGAAAACAAAAACAGTCCCTTTTGACGAGTGGTGTGGGGAAGTGACCAAAATAGCCAACTAGGAGCATTTAAT
>NW_024640654.1:0-244 GCF_008729295.1 Plectropomus leopardus
GATGTTTACTTGGAATATCGTACCTGGCAATCAGCTCTTCAAATGACATCAAAAACCCACCCTCTGATCCCATGAGATCCCCGATTGTCTTTAAACCTTTTTCGGCCCACTTCCTAAAACCAGGGTCTGTTCTGCCTGGAGGGAAAAAATGGTTACCCCATATCGGGCTGAAGCGTGACAGAGAAGAGGATTCAACGAAATACTTCTTAACCTGATACCAAATTGTAATCATATTTCTGACTAT
>NW_024640655.1:0-223 GCF_008729295.1 Plectropomus leopardus
TATTATGTTTCAGCTCAGCTGATTTTCCACTGATGGCAAAGGGAGGGAAGCTGAAAGACCTGAATGAGATCGCAGGGTAAGTCATTTGGAAAAATTTAAGATACTAGGTTTAATGGGGAATTATTCTAAACACTGACATTGTTACACTACTTTATTATATTATTTTTTATTATGGTGAAGGCTCTAGTTTAATGCAGTTCATTAACATGCATTCAAATGCAGT
>NW_024640656.1:0-540 GCF_008729295.1 Plectropomus leopardus
ATTAAAAATACAAAAAGTTAAAAGAAGATCTCTGTAAACGGTATATAGAGTAGTGTTGGTTATAATAATAACAATAATAATGCATTTTATTTATAGGCGCCTTTCTTGACACTCAAGGTCACCGTACATCATCAACATAAAAGCAGACACAATATTAAAAAGACAAAATAAAATATAGAAATACAACATAAAATTAGACAATGCAATTGTGATCAGAGGGAGTAAGCCAGTTTAAACAGATGGGTTTTGAGTTTGGATTTGAAATGTGGTAGTGAGTCTGAGTTACAGAGGTCAGGTGGGAGTGAGTTGCAGAGCGGCTGAATGCTCTGCTCCCCATGGTAACAAGACGGGCGGGGGGGACGATGAGATGGATGGAGGAAGAAGATCTGAGGGTGCGGGTGGGTGTAGCAATGTGGAGGAGGTCAGAGAGATATGGTGGGGCAAGGTTGTGGACAGCTTTGAAGGTAAGGAGGAGTATTTTGTAGTTGATGCAGTATGTGATGGGGAGCCAATGTAGCTGTTGTAGAGTAGGTGTGATGT
>NW_024640657.1:0-283 GCF_008729295.1 Plectropomus leopardus
AATATGACTTGTCCCTAAAGCAGCTGAAAACTGCATAAAATAGCATGCAGCGACACGCTGCAGCATTGAATGTTGCAACGGGACCAAAAACACCATAATATAGCTTGTTGAAAAAACAACGGAAAATGCCATACTATAAAAATGTAAAAATATGACCCAAAAATAGTGTGTGGAGATACGCCATAGCATAGAATGCTGCAAAAATGGCCAAAACCACCATGATATATAATCATCACGATATTTTGGACAACATACTATAATATGACATTTTGATGACATTTTG
>NW_024640658.1:0-355 GCF_008729295.1 Plectropomus leopardus
GAAAACCACGTTAAACAACATAAAATGGCCTGCTGAGACACACCATGGCATAGAAAGTTGCAAAAAGGACCAAAAACACCCTAATATTTAACGTCAAAAAAATGAACGAAAATGCAAGGCTATAGTATGGCAAAAACGTCAAAATATGACATGTCTTAAAAACAGCTGAAAACCACATTAAACAGCATAAAATAGCCTGCTAATACACACCACGGCACAGAAAATGTCAAACAAAAGGCCAAAAACACCATATTTTGAAATGTGCAAAAAATGACCAAAAAGGCAAGGCTATAGTATGGCAAAAATGCCAAAATATGCCATGTCCCAAAAACAGCTAAAAACCACAATAAACAAC
>NW_024640659.1:0-276 GCF_008729295.1 Plectropomus leopardus
TGTGGTTTTCAGCTGTTTTTGGGAGGTCTTTTTTTTTTTTTTTTTTTACATTTTTCTCAATACTATAGTTTGACATTTTGGGTAGATCTTTCCACATGCAGTATTATGGTGTATTAGGGCTGTTTTTAGCGACAATCTATGCTATGGCGTATCTTAGCATACTGTTTTATGTGGTCTTCAGTCTTTTTCATCTGCTTTTGGGACATCATTTTTTGACATTTTTCCCAATACTATAGCATGGCTTTTTCACTTGTTTTTTTAACATGCAATATTAAG
>NW_024640660.1:0-412 GCF_008729295.1 Plectropomus leopardus
ACCAAGGCAATAGTATAGTATGTCGAAAAAAGTCAAATTTCGGCCGCTCCTAAAAACAGCTAAAAACAGCATAGAATAGCTTTTAGAGACGCATAGTAGTATACAAAGTTAGAATAACGTCAAAAAAAAGCCAAAAAAACTGATTTTTCAGAATGTCAAAAAAATGGACAAGAAGGCAATAGTATAGTATGTCGAAAAAAGTCAAATTTTGGCCGCTCCTAAAAACAGCTAAAAACGGCATAGAATAGCTTCTAGAGACGCGTAATAGCATACAAAGTGGGAATAAACGTCAAAAAAAGCCAAAAAACCTCATATTTCAGAATGTCAAAAAAATGGACACCAAGGCAATAGTATAGTATGTCGAAAAATGTCAAATTTTGGCCGCTCCTAAAAATAGCTAAAAATGGCATAG
>NW_024640661.1:0-555 GCF_008729295.1 Plectropomus leopardus
AAGCGAAATAAAATTATCACAAAAACAGCCATACTATAGCTCAGGGAAAAATGGTCAAAAAAGTTATCGCTCCAAATGTCAAAATAAGTCATATAACATCATAATGAGGCAGTTAATAGTATACCTGCCTGAAAAAACGGTCCAAAAAGTCAATATTTTGAGCATTTTAAGCCAAATAAAATTATCGCAAAAAAAGCCATACTGTAGCTCAGGTAAAAATGGTCAAAAAAGTGATCGCTCCAGATGTTAAAAAAACTCATAGTACAGCACAATAAGGCAGTTAATAGTCTACCCGCCTTAAAAAACGGTCCAAAAAGTCAATATTTTGAGCATTTTAAGCCAAATAAAATTATCGCAAAAAAAGCCATACTATAGCTCAGGTAAAAATGGTCAAAAAAGTGATCGCTCCAGATCTTAAAAAAACTCATAGTATCGCACAATGAGGCAGTTAATAGTATAGCCTGCTGAAAAAAGGGCCCAAAAAGTCAACATTTTCAGAATTTTAGGGCAAAATTCATTATCGCAAAAAAAGCCATACTATAGCTCAGGGAAAAA
>NW_024640662.1:0-225 GCF_008729295.1 Plectropomus leopardus
TAAAGAGACGCACAGAGAGGTGTGTGTGTGTGTGTGTGTGTGTGTGTGTGTGTGTGTGTGTGTGTGTGTGTGTGTGTGTGTGTTCACGTCTCTCAAACAAACTAACAAACATACGTGTTGCAGGAATGTGACTCCGGTGTTAAACAGGACACGCAGGTTCACTGTGTCTCTATAGAGCGTCACACAACCATCAACTACCACACCCAACACACACACACACACACA
>NW_024640663.1:0-3095 GCF_008729295.1 Plectropomus leopardus
AGTGCAGTATGGTATAGTATAGTATAGTATAGTATAATATAGTGCAGTATGGTATAGTATGGTATAGTATAGTATAGTAGTAGTTAGTAAAACAAACATATAGACAAAGTTATTAGAAACACTCAACACGTTAAATCAGCTCATGTCAGCGTAGAGGCTTGTGGGTCAGAATAGCCAAAAAACTTGCTTGCTTTCTGCAAAATCTGAGCAGATGTAGACATGTGGACATGTGGACATGTGGACATGTGGACATGCTAAAACTTTTTCTGACATACGTACCACGCAGTATGGTAGTATGGGTAACAACCTAGTTTTGTTTCTCTTCATATCTATATCTATAGACTATGAAAGCGTCCTTTTGCGGCTGCGTAAATCGCTACAATAACTATAATCATTTCATTTAATAAGTTATTCCCTGCTTTGATGCATCACCATAGTAACATATCGTTATTGTGTTTTATTATTTCGTCCTGCTATTCCGCCTGATCTTTTTCTTTTTTTCCCAAACTCTGCAAGAGGTGATCCTTAAACTGGTAATTGTTATCGTCCCCGGCTCTCATTTGTTTAGCTTTAGCAGCCATCACGTCGCCTCTCTCCTCGAGAATATTGAGCAGCTAATTTAAATCCTGCACGTGCCATTTAACTGAGCCTAATTGGAGGCTGGATTCATCTGGGCAGGTTAAATCTTTCCTGACAGAACTGGAACTTTTCTCAGGCCATGCTTAATGGTGTGTTTAAAGCGGCGCTTATTGCTCACAGCCAGACTCTGATAACTTGTGTGTGACTGCGGCATCAGATCAATGCTGCTCCGCGAGGATGAGAAGGAGTCTGTGGCGAAGCCAGAGCCTCTCGTAAATGTGTGTGTGTGTGTGTAATCCCGTTCTGTGCAAAAGAGCTGTGCGTCTTTTCGTAGCGACAACAACAATGTGATGCGAGGAGCCGGGCCTTTGTTCCGTTTCCAGGTCGACTCTTGTCTAGATAGACGGAGGTTTCGCAGAGAGCCCACAAAGCCCCGAGGAGGGCAGATCAGAGGAGTGTTTGTTTTCCCAGCTCTGCGAGTGTGTGTGTGTGTGTGTGTGTGTGTGTGTGTGTGTGTGTGTGTGTGTGTGTGTGTGTGCGATCGCCCCAACAAGCACGAGGGGGGTGTACCGGAGGAGTGTTTGTGTTCCCAGCTCTGCGAGTGTGTGTGTGTGTGTGTGTGTGTGTGTGTGTGTGTGTGAGTGCTACCAGAGAGGGCTGATAAACTGAAACAAGTAGATTAAGAACAATGGTTTTCTTTGTGGTGTGCATATTATCAGTGTTGTGTTTGAAGGTGTGTGTTTTCAGCAGATTGGGAGAAATGAACTGCTGACGAGACGCTTGTCAACTTTCCCTTTGCAGATAGAAGCCTGTTTTGATCCTCGAGTTTTTTTTACAGCGTTTCTGACAGGCAGTGAAGATGTAAGTGTGTGTGTGTGTGTGTGTGTGTGTGTGTGTTCCTCCACCTATGACGGCTGAAAGTCATTATTAGGACAACAAACACAAAGAGAAATCCTACAAAGTGGGGAAATTTTGCTGATCGTAACTTCTTTTAAGGTTTCTTTGACTATAAAAAGTGAAGGTTGGAGTTTAAGACACTTTGAAGCAGCGTTTCAATTTGCAGTTTATCAAAAGTGTAAATTAATTAAATATCCATTAAGAAGGGAATGGTGGGCTTATTTTATGGGCAGAGTGTTTGTCTTTCGAGTTTTTTGTTTGCTTGTACTTGTAAGCTGGTTGGATTGAAGAAAGTAAAAAAGAATTTCAGATGAAAAAGCAAAAAAAAAATGCATTTTCTTATATGTACATTAACTCAAATTAAATGTGCAAAGTGTAATTATCTGCAGCTAGAGGTCAATCAATCAAAACTAATTGATTCCTTCAGTTTTTACCGGAGGCCGAATTATCCACAGCAGCTCTTCTTCAAAACAAACTGGACTGTTGATATAAACTGATAAAAAGCACTGAATAAAGCAATTTTAGGTTAAAAATGAGCGTTTCTCCTCTGCTGTGTGGCTCGCAGTGACTGTCAATAACTGCAGAAATGATTCAAGACTTTTCATGGATTTCTTAGATGTCTCACATCTGCAGACCCTGTACTGATTTATTTCAGTTATTATTATTACATATTTATTTATTTTCACCAATTTATAGTTTTCCATTGCTTTACTGCAAAATTCATCATTTGTAAAGTAGTTATCTAATAAAAGTAAAGTAAAAAGTACAGTATTTCTCTCAGAAGTGTAGTGGAGTAGAAGTGGAAAGTGGCAGGAGATTAAAATACTCAAGATATATAAAAGTACTAAAAATGTACTTGAGTAAACGTACATTGTGTTACATAGTTACATTCAGCGCTGGTCAGCAGAGGGACGCACCGTAACTGAAATTACAGTCATTCGGATTAAGAAGTATAGAGATGTTGCTTTAGCCCTGAATCAACATGTGATTCAGTGACATTCATGTATTTTTTAAATGAGCCTCAAATATGAAGCTTATTCTTCTTTGCGCTGGTCAACATTTTCTTGTTTTTTTTTTTTTTATCTTTGTACGAGTGTGCTCGTAAAATGTTCTCTAACCTAAGAGAAGAGCAAAAATAAGAAGACGTTGGCGAATCCCAAAAATCAGCGGGTACCGACAAAATACGAACAAATCATGGAAACGAGCAAAAATAAGAGAAAATTTGTTCGTATATCGTTTCTTGCACGTTATTTCAGCTGATAAATGTAAACACGAGGAGTGTGCACTCACACAGAGCTGCGAGACGGCATCCTCTCCAGGCTGAATCGATCTGCTGCATCACTGCTACTGTCACGCCGCTCCCACGCAGGAGGCACGGCCCACGAGTGTGTGTACGCTTTCCTGGAACTATAGAAGCTCATGACCTTACATATCAACGCCGTCGTGTCTCACAGCACACACACTCTCACACACACTCTCACTCACAGCCGAGGGCGGGTTTGAACCAGGAAAAAACCTTTTTCAAGGTAAAACTGGCCGCCTCTCTCCTTTCTCAGCCCCGCGGTCCCGTGGGTGAAGTCCAGAATTAGACGTGAACTTGCTAACCCTCCACCGGTTCA
>NW_024640664.1:0-348 GCF_008729295.1 Plectropomus leopardus
CATCCTTGGAAACGCTGAAAAAAGTCATAGAACAGCATGTTGAGGCTGTTTATAGTATAGCCTTTTGAAAAAAATGGTCTAAAAAGTCAATATTTTGAGCGTTTCAGGCCAAAGTTTAGTACGGAGGAAAACGCCATACTATAGCTCAGGGAAACATGGTCAAAAAAGTCATCCTTGGAAACACTGAAACAAGTCATAGAACAGCATGTTGAGGCTTTTTATAGTATAGCCTTTTGAAAAACTGGTCTAAAAAGTCAATATTTTGAGCGTTTCAGGCCAAAGTTTAGTACGGAGGAAAACACCATACTATAGCTCAGGGAAAAATGTTCAAAAAAGTGATCTCTCCAA
>NW_024640665.1:0-376 GCF_008729295.1 Plectropomus leopardus
CAAATGACTTTTTTCAGTATTTGGGGAGATCACTTTTTTGACCTTTTTTCCCTGCGCTATAATATGGCGTTTTTGTCCATACTAAACTTTGGCCTCAAACACTCAAAATATTGACTTGTGAGACCTTTTTTTCAACAAATTACTCTATAAAATGCCCAAACATGCTGTTCTGTGACTTTTTTCAGCGTTTCGAAAGATCACTTTTTTGACATTTTTTCCCTGAGCTATAGTATGGCGTTTTTCTCCATACTAAACTTTGGCCTGAAATGCTCAAAATATTGACTTTTTAGACCATTTTTTTCAACAGATTACACTATAAACAGCCCGAACATGCTGTTCTGTGACTTCTTTCAGCGTTTCGAAAGATCACTTTTTT
>NW_024640666.1:0-385 GCF_008729295.1 Plectropomus leopardus
AGAAGAGAAGAGAAGAGAAGAGAAGAGAAGAGAAGAGAAGAGAAGAGAAGAGAAGAGAAGAGAAGAGAAGAGACATCTGCTTGTCACAAGAGTCGACACCATCCACAGCAGCCCAGCAAACTGTCTGATGTGATTTATTGTTCATGTCTAAACATGAGCATCACTAATTAGCGGCTTGGCTTTCCTTGAAAGCAGCTTCACCGTGCTGATGTTAAATAAAGTATATTCATAAGAATGAAACAAGCCCCCTTTGGGCCCAGCAGTTGCAACAATTAAGACATAGTTAGAGTCTGAATTGTTAATAAAAATCTATGAGCAGAAGTTTACATTTATACAGGGTTAACAGTTGCCACAAGCTGACAGTTTGGCTGTGGATCTCTTCTGT
>NW_024640667.1:0-207 GCF_008729295.1 Plectropomus leopardus
AGGTCAGCGCTCGTTGGCATGTATTAGCTCTAGAATTGCCACAGTTATCCAAGTAACGTTGGAGCGATCAAAGGAACCATAACTGATTTAATGAGCCATTCGCAGTTTCACTGTACCGGCCGTGTGTACTTAGACTTGCATGGCTTAATCTTTGAGACATGCATATGCTACTGGCAGGATCAACCAGGTAGCCCTCTGGCGAGGCGA
>NW_024640668.1:0-418 GCF_008729295.1 Plectropomus leopardus
GAAGAGAAGAGAAGAGAAGAGAAGAGAAGAGAAGAGAAGAGAAGAGAAGAGAAGAGAAGAGAAGAGAAGAGAAGAGAAGATGAGGACACGAGGACATGAAAGGAGAGGAGATGAGGGGAAAGACAGGGGAAAGCAAAAAAAGAGAGGTGAGGGGAGAAGAAAAAAGAAGAGATATGTAGAGGGAACAAGGAAAGGAAAGGAGACAAAGAGATGAGAGAAAACAAGGGAAGAAGAGAAGAAGGAAAGGATTAAGGGCAACAGAAAATAATGAGAAGAGAGGAAACAATGACAGGAGATAAAAGAGGAGAGCAAACAAGGTAGGGTTAAGGAGAGGTGAGAAAAACAGGAGAGGAGAGGAGAAAAGATGAAAGAAAACAAAGAGATGAGAGGATGTGAAAGAGGAGAGGAAACAAGGAGA
>NW_024640669.1:0-231 GCF_008729295.1 Plectropomus leopardus
AACCATACTCCCCCCGGAACCCAAAGACTTTGGTTTCCCGGACGTTGTTCCGATGGGTCATGGGAATAACGCTGCCAGATCGCTAGTTGGCATCGTTTATGTTCGGAACTACGAGGGTGTCCGATCATCTTCGAACCTCCGACTTTTTTGATAAATGAAAACATTCTTAGCAAATGCTTTCGCTATTGTCTGTCTTATGTCTGTCAAAAAATTTCACCTCTAGCCAACAAT
>NW_024640670.1:0-424 GCF_008729295.1 Plectropomus leopardus
GGGCACCCCGAGGGGCGACCCCGCATGGGTTTTAGGTCTGATAACTGCACGCATCCCCGGAGGTCAGCGCTCGTTGGCATGTATTAGCTCTAGAATTGCCACAGTTATCCAAGTCACGTTGGAGCGATCAAAGGAACCATAACTGATTTAATGAGCCATTCGCAGTTTCACTGTACCGGCCGTGTGTACTTATACTTGCATGGCTTAATCTTTGAGACAAGCATATGCTACTGGCAGGATCAACCAGGTAGCCCTCTGGCGAGGCGAGCGGGGTGGGGCGGGGAGCCTCTCCGCAGCGCACGCGCACGCGCGGGGGTGGGTGATCTGGGGCCGCCCCGTCTCTGACTGGCAGAGGAGCCGGGGCGGCCGAGTCTTGACCGTTTCGGTTTCGTTACGCACCGGCTGGATGCGGTCAGTTTCCAAG
>NW_024640671.1:0-385 GCF_008729295.1 Plectropomus leopardus
ACCATGGTGACCACGGGTAACGGGGAATCAGGGTTCGATTCCGGAGAAGGAGCCTGAGAAACGGCTACCACATCCAAGGAAGGCAGCAGGCGCGCAAATTACCCACTCCCGACTCGGGGTGGTAGTGACGAAAAATAACAATACAGGACTCTTTCGAGGCCCTGTAATTGGAATGAGTACACTTTGAATCCTTTAACGAGGATCAATTGGAGGGCAAGTCTGGTGCCAGCAGCCGCGCTAATTCCAGCTCCAATAGCGTATCTTAAAGTTGCTGCAGTTAAAAAGCTCGTAGTTGGATCTCGGGATCGAGCTGACGGTCCGCCGCGAGGCGAGCTACCGTCTGTCCCAGCCCCTGCCTCTCGGCGCCCCCTCGATGCTCTTAGCT
>NW_024640672.1:0-232 GCF_008729295.1 Plectropomus leopardus
TACCCTTCGCCGAGAGGCGTGGGTAACCCGCTGAACCCCACTCGTGAAAGGGATTGGGGATTGCAATTATTTCCCATGAACGAGGAATTCCCAGTAAGCACGGGTCATAAGCTCGCGTTGATTAAGTCCCTGCCCTTTGTACACACCGCCCGTCGCTACTACCGATTGGATGGTTTAGTGAGGTCCTCGGATCGGCCCCGCCGGGGTCGGTTACGGCCCTGGCGGAGCGCCC
>NW_024640673.1:0-509 GCF_008729295.1 Plectropomus leopardus
GCACATACAAAGGTCTGCTTTGGAGTGCCACAAGGTTCGGTGCTTGGACCAATCCTTTTCACTTTATATATGCTTCCTCCAGGCAACGTAATTAGAAAACATTCCTTAAATTTCCATTGTTATGCTGATGATACGCAATTATATCTATCTATGAAACCAGATGAAACTGATCAGCTATCTAGACTTCAAACATGTCTTAAGGATGTAAAAGCCTGGCTGAGCCGTAATTTCCTGATGTTGAATTCAGACAAAACTGAAGTTATTGTTCTTGGCCCAAAACACCTCAGAAGCTCCTTTTCCAACAATGTAATTTCTCCAGATGGCGTTACCTTGGCCTCTAGCACAACTGTAAGGAACCTCGGAGTTTTATTTGACCAGGATTTATCCTTTGCCTCCCATATAAAACAAACTTCAAGGACGGCTTTCTTTCACTTGCGTAACATCGCAAAAATTAGACATATCCTATCCCAAACAGATGCTGAAAAATTAGTACATGCATTTGTCACCTC
>NW_024640674.1:0-9557 GCF_008729295.1 Plectropomus leopardus
CAAACCCTGAAATATATTTATATTTACTCACCACTGTTTTACATGTTTGTTTATGTTTGTTATATTTGGTTTTATTTATTTTGATGTATTGACACGACTGTTTATATTTGATAACACTTTTTTTATATATTTCTTTATATTTACACATCACTGTTTATATTTATATTAATTCACAGTAGTTTTACATATTTGTGTTTATATTTCCTGACCACTGTTCTATATATTTGTGTTTATATTTATTCGCAGTAGTTTTACATATTTCTGTTGCTGTATTCAGCTGTTTTATAGTATATGTTGCTTGTGTGTGATTCTGCTGTTTAGTGTTTCTGTATTTGTGTGTTTGTGCAGTTTTTTGGGAAGCAGCTGCTGTTTTGACTCCTGCAGAATTGAAGCGTTAATAAAATAAATCAGTTAAATGAAACAATAATCAATAATCAGTTTTTACAGGTGACAATGATGTCAGAGTGAGGACTCACCTGATCCACAGACGACGAAGATGAAGAGGGCGAGCAGCCAGGGACCCACACCTTTGTCCTCAGTCAGGTTCCTCTGCGCACACAAACACACACACACACACACACACACACACACACGCGCGCGCGCGCAGTGAGAATCATTACATCAATAATCAATAACCGCTTCCTGTGACGTCACTCAACGCATCAACTTTGTTGGTTTGAATCTGATTCAATCAGGCTGATCGATCAGCTGATCATGTCATTTATGATCAATCAGAGTCTGAATCAGTGTGACAGATGTGTTATTGATCAGAGTATCGATACTGGTGGAGCTCACTAGAGAACCCGTACCAGTCTCAACTGATCACTTAACACATACTGGTTCCCATTTCCAGACTGGTTCCAGGTCTGCGGACTGGTTTTCAGACTCCAGTGTCCTCAGACTGGTCCCGGTCCCGGTCCCGGTCCCGGAGCGGTCCACGGGTCCCAGCAGCAGCTGTTGTTGAGCTCCGCGCCGCCGGTTGTTAAAGTCAGCGCTGTTCGGTTGTTAAACTCACCGTTGACTTGGCCACGTTCCCGCGCAGAGTGATGTTCTTGCTGTGTTTCTCGTTGGCCATGCGGATTCTCTGTTTGGCCACCATCTTGTCTTCTTCACGGGTGTTTTTAGGCAGTTTAGGTTTGTAGTTTGTCGCTGTGTAGTTTGTAGCTCGTTGTGTCGCTGTCCTCGGTGTCCTCGGTGACGCTGCTGGCGGACTGGGAGCTACTTTCTTCTGTCGACGTCCTCAAAAAGACCAAGCCCCGCCCCCTCAGGCACGCGCCTCCCGCGTCAACCGCTGCGTGTCAAAGTAAGACTTCCTGTGCACTCCTTCAAAATAAAATCCAGTGATGTGGAATAATAGCTTATGACCTATTGCAAAAACTTTTTTAATTACATAAACCAAGCGACTAAAGTTATTAAAAGAAAAACAAGTCAGCTAAAATTATTATTTTTTTAATGAAAGATCTGTTATAATGTTCACTTTATTTATTTGTTTATTTTAAATGAATTTATTTATCTTTAACCTGTTTTTTTCTGTTGTTGTGGTTGCTAAAATCCTTTAAAGATAACATTTTGGCATTATTTTCCCCTGACAGAGGTCCGGGCTGAGCCCCAGGTGAGCTGAAATCCTAGAAACGGCCCATGGATCTTATAGATTATTGATACAAAACATAAATCAACCAAGTAACTAGTAACTAAAGTAATTGAATAAATGTAATGCAGCAAAAAGTGCAATAATCATTCTGACATGTAGAAGAGTAAAAGTATAAAATGGCATTAAATAGAAACACCTGAGTAAATTGCAAGTACCTCAAAATTGTTCTTAAGTACATTAGCAGAGTACTCGATGACGTCCACCAACGATAAAACATCAGAGAAAAAACAAAAGTCAGCCACAGTTTTACAAAGTCAAGCTCTAAAACCAGACCAAATACTCACATCTTTTACTGCAGGAAAAGTAATAATACTACAGTGTACTTTTACAAGCATTCAAAATTTACAAAAAGTACAAAAGTATAATCAGAAAAATGTTATGTACGGAAAGAAAAAATACTCGTTCTGCAGAATCATCTCTGATATTATTGATGACTGATTGTGTTGGTCAGTTTAAATCTATAATCACACATCACTAATTTTCGATGCTATTTTGTATCAATAATCTGGAGGAAGTGAAGCTGTAAAAATGTAAAGGGTTAAAAATGTTTCCCCCTGAGATGGAGCAAAAGCACAAACAATGGAAATATTTGATGAAGTACCTGAAGTGTATATTTCGATGCTGCACTCCCAGTACTTGAGTGAATGTATTTTTAAAAATTGATAGTTTTTCTTTGTTATTGTTGCTGCTTTTACTTTGAAAGCGGAAGTGGCGTCACGCGCCGCTGCTCGGTGGGAACTTGACGCAGCTGTTTAACTTTAAACTTTTATAAAAACAAACTTTTTTATTGTTTTTTTTTTTAAAAGCGTCACTTTTTGTCGGTCAAACGTTTTCCCGCGTCTCGGAGTAATTAATTAAAATGTTTTTTAAATGTTTTTGAGTGACGTGTCAGAGCGGCGCGCGGACAGTATGCTGATGTGGCACTGGGAGACCCGCCTTCTTCTGACGCATTTCCGGGAGGCAGCTCTTCTTCTTCTTCTTCTTCCGGTACACGTAAACATGGCGCCGGCCATCCCGCTGCTCGCAGGTGGGTGATTTCACTCTGATCAAATCGAGTTGTTGTTGTTTTTGTTTTTAATGTTTACCGGAAAGTTACCGAGTTACCGGACACCGGCTGACGTCAGAGAGCAGGCACTCAGCTGTCCTCGTCTTCCGGTCTTTTAGGTTGAAGAAACATCCCGCCAAACTCAGTGTAAAATCTGATTTCTTTAGTTGATTATTTGTTTTTGGCGGATACACGAACGTCCCGAAATAAAACTTCAGACTTTCTTGGAATCCGCAGAGTCTTCTGACTCATTCGGCATCGATAAAAACCCCAATTACCGATCCGAAACGACCAAAAACCCTCCGAAAACCTCTCACAGTGTCCGCTCCGCGACCGGCTCAGGTGTGTGAAATCAGCCGTGAGCTGCAGGTAAACAGCGAAAAGCCAAAAAAGTTCTGGCTGTTTGGAGGCTGACGCGAATGCCGAATGAAAGAGTCGCTTCTGTTGGTTCAGAAAAATCTTCGGTGATGTTTCATGTGACAGGATGCTCAGCCGGTAAACACGGAAACCTTTAATTAATACAGTTCCTCTTTGGACTTCAGCTCACATCGTCTAAGAGACCTTTAAAAAACGTTGGTGACAGTTGTTTAATTTTCTTTCCTTTAAAATGTTTTGGAAATATTTCCTATTTTTTTCTTAAACTTTTGGTGATTTTAAAAATGTATATGTATAACAATTTTGACATTTTTAAAAGTTTTTTGGTAAAGTTTTTTCCTTGAATTTTTTTTTTTTTTTTTTTTTTTTTTTACATGTTTTTACTTTTTATTTTTGTTTTTTTCCTTTTAAAGGTTTCGGTGATTTTTGGTGAAAACCTGCCTTTTAAATCTGGGGTTGTCAAAATAAAACACAGTTTGTTAGCCAGAAACCAAAAACATATTTTTTGAGTTTCATCATGTGCGGTGAACGTTTCATGCACGTTTGCCGAGTGACTCGGAGGCTAAAAGAAATTTGCCAAACTGAAATGTTACGGCCGCTTCACGATAATCAATAATCAGCTCTTTGTAAACTGTTGATGCTTCAGTTCGAGGATCCGATGGTACGTCTCTGCTCTGCGGGCCTCCCACCTGCCAGCAGCACCCCACCTTCACCAGGTAACATCCTCAACCTCATCTTCATCAACATCATTGCTTTGCATGCAGATAATATATAAACGTGTGTGTGTTTCAGGGACGGTCGGTCCAGCAGGTGTGTGACCTTCAGCAGAGACGGATCGCTGTTCGGCTGGTGCAACGGACACAAGTAACAAAGCCACAATTCATCCACGATTATAATAACCGTAATAACATCAGTGATATTAATAATGACAATAATAACATCAATGATAATAATAATAACAACAATAATAACATCAATGATAATAATAACAACAATAATAACATCAATGATAATAATAATAACAATAATAACATCAATGATAATAATAATAACAATAATAACATCAGTGATAACGGTAATAATAACAGTAATAATAATTATTATTCTGTTTTCATGAGGAGAATAAGCAGACGTGCGTTTTAAAAACATGACTCTGATCTGACTTGTTAACTGAACGTAAAGGGTTAATTCACTAAAAATCATTTGAGAACTCAGAGTGTGTTTGACATTTAAAGATTCAGTCTGACCGTCTGTCTGTCCCTCTGTCTCTGTCTCGTTCTGTCTCTCAGTGTCTCTGTGGTCAAATCTTCAGACGGCTCCATCGTGTCGACCTTTGACCTGCCAAAGACGTCTCTGCTGGAGTTTTCTCCTCTCAACAACATTCTGGTCACCTGGCAACCGTACAGCAGTAAGACAGGAGACAACAGGAGATGACAGGAGACGACAGGAGACAACAGGAGACAACAGGAGACATGACAGGAGACATGACAGGAGACATGACAGGAGACGACAGGAGACATGACAGGAGACATGACAGGAGACAACAGGAGACATGACAGGAGACACAGGAGACAACAGGAGACATGACAGGAGACAACAGGAGACATGACAGGAGACGACAGGAGACAACAGGAGACATGACAGGAGACATGACAGGAGACGACAGGAGACGACAGGAGACATGACAGGAGACAACAGGAGACATGACAGGAGACATGACAGGAGACAACAGGAGACATGACAGGAGACAACAGGAGACATGACAGGAGACATGACAGGAGACATGACAGGAGACAACAGGAGACATGACAGGAGACATGACAGGAGACAACAGGAGACATGACAGGAGACAACAGGAGACATGACAGGAGACATGACAGGAGACATGACAGGAGACATGACAGGAGACGACAGGAGACATGACAGGAGACATGACAGGAGACATGACAGGAGACACGACAGGAGACATGACAGGAGACATGACAGGAGACGACAGGAGACGACAGGAGACGACAGGAGACATGACAGGAGACGACAGGAGACATGACAGGAGACATGACAGGAGACGACAGGAGACATGACAGGAGACAACAGGAGACATGACAGGAGACAACAGGAGACATGACAGGAGACATGACAGGAGACGACAGGAGACGACAGGAGACATGACAGGAGACATGACAGGAGACATGACAGGAGACGACAGGAGACGACAGGAGACGACAGGAGACGACAGGAGACATGACAGGAGACATGACAGGAGACCAACAGGAGACATGACAGGAGACAACAGGAGACATGACAGGAGACATGACAGGAGACAACAGGAGACAACAGGAGACGACAGGAGACATAACAGGAGACGACAGGAGACAACAGGAGACATGACAGGAGACAACAGGAGAGGACAGAAGACATGACAGGAGACAACAGGAGACATGACAGGAGACAACAGGAGAGGACAGGAGACATGAATGGAGACAACAGGAGAGGACAGGAGACATGAATGGAGACAACATGAGAGGACAGGAGACATGACAGGAGACAACAGGAGACATGACAGGAGACGACATGAGAGGACAGGAGACACGACAGAAGACAACATGAGAGGACAGGAGACACGACGAGAGACAACATGAGAGGACAGGAGACACGACGGGAGACAACATGAGAGGACAGGAGACACGACAGAAGACAACATGAGAGGACAGGAGACAACATGAGAGGACAAGAGACTATAAGTGATGCTGCAGTGACTTCCTGTTTACATCGCTGATTGCTGCTAATTCGACACGGCTATGTTGACACATTAGTAATGTGTGTGTGTGTGTGTGTGTGTGTCTGTCTGTGTGTGTGTGTGTGTGTGTAGAGCCTCAGGACAGCGCTCAGGGGGACGCTAACCTCCAGCTGTGGGACTTACAGAGCGGTCAGCTGATCAAAGCTTTGTATCAGAAGAAGGTGGACTCATGGTGAGGACACACTCACACACACACACACATTGCGTGCGTGTGTGTGTGTGTCATACTGCAGCTCTGTGCTGTGATTGGCTGCAGGTGTCCCAGCTGGTCTGAAGACGAAAAGATCTCAGTGAGGAGCGTCAACAACGAGCTGCACTTCTACGAGAACAACGACTTCAGTAAGTAGTCTGAGCCCAGTTCTCTTCTAGGTTGTAGACAGAACCAGGTGCAGCCTCGGTAGTAGACGGATCCCAGTTCTCTTCTAGGTTAGAGATAGAGCTCCCAGGTGGTAGACGGAGCCCGGCTGATGATGTGTTTGTGTTTTCAGGTTCGATCTCCAACAAGCTCCACATGCAGAAGGTGTCGGACTTCGTTTTGTCTCCCGGAGGTCAGCCCAGTAAGGTGAGGAGGCTCCGCCCCGGCACCTTCACAGAGACCGTCTGAGGTTTAGACCTGGTCTTGATCTTCGTTCTGTTTGTCCCCTGCAGGTCTGCGTCTACGTCCCGGGCAGTAAAGGAGCGCCCTCGTTTGTGCGCCTGTACCAGTACCCGGTGCTGGGAGGAGCCTCCGCGGCGCTCGCCAACAAGAGCTTCTTCAAGGCCGACAGAGTCACCATGATGTGGAATAAGAAAGGTGAGAGAGTCCTGGAGGTCCTGGAGGTCCTGGAGGTCCTGGAGGATGCAGACGATGAATGTGTAATGTCCTCGTTAATGTAACTATAAGGTTGTTAACAATGAGCGTCTCTTTCAGCCTCAGCAGTTCTGGTGACGGCGAGCACTGAGGTGGACAAAACCGGAGCGTCTTATTACGGCGAGCAGACGCTGCATTACCTCGCCGTGAACGGAGAGACGGCTCTGGTCCAATTGCGTGAGTCTCTGAGTCCAAACATCCCATAATACATGATGCATGACATAGTCAAACTTCAGACTGCGGAGCACCCTGTGGACACTTACTGTTGATTATTAATCATTGATAATTGATAAGTTTTGCTCTGTAGTGTCATCAGATCATTAAACGGTGTATCATAACTGTGATATCAGAAATGGTAACTTTTTGAATCCGGATATTTCGGCTGCTGAGGATCAGACGCCGCGCTCGTCTCCGAACCAATCAGGCGCCGACGTTTCCGTTTTGTCTCTGTGTCACAGCGAAGAACGGTCCCATCTACGACGTGGCGTGGAGTCCAAACTCTGCAGAGTTCTGCGTGGTGTACGGCTTCATGCCCGCAAAGACCACCGTCTACAACCTCAAGTGTGACCCCGTCTTCGACTTCGGGACCGGACCACGAAACGCTGCCTACTACAGGTGAGGACGCACCTGTCCTACAGGTGACGACACACACCTGTCCTACAGGCGGGGACGCACCTGTCCTACAGGTGAGGACTCACACCTGTCCTACAGGTGTGAGTCCTCACAGGTGTGAGGATGACTGAGGAGGTGTGAGGATGAATGAGGAGGTGTGAAGATGACTGAGGAGGTTTCAGGATGACTGAGGAGGTTTCAGGATGACTGAGGAGGTGTGAGGAGGTGTGAGGAGGTGTGAGGAGGTGTTATCAGACTGAGCGTCTCCTGACGGTGTTGTCCCTCCTGCTGTCAGTCCTCAGGGGCATGTCCTGGTCCTAGCGGGCTTTGGGAACTTGCGTGGACAGATGGAGGTCTGGGATGTCAAGAAGTACAAACAGGTGAAGAAGAAGAAACATTGAACACGGACGGACTCAGTCAGGGTCTGGAAAGTTTTGGAAAGTTTTGTAATTAATTTTCACAAACCTGTCGAATGAACATGATGTGTTCAAGGACCGTCAGAAAAGTACAAATCCAACAATGAGTGTTTGATTGTAGTAGTGAAGTACAATAGCGTTATTGCAGCAGCAGTAGCAGTAGTATTGTAGTATTGTAGTATTATAGTGCAACAGTAACAGTAGTATTAAAGTAGTAGTATTGTAGTATAAGTAATATTGTAGTAGTAGTATAGTATTTTTGCAGTAATATAACCTGTCAGAGACTGTGAGGCTTTCAGCACCGTCTTGGTCCTCCCCTGTTTCCCCTGTCTCCCCTGTCTCACCTGTCTCTGTCTCACCTGTCTCTGCCTCTCCTGTTTCACTTGTCTCTGTCTCTCCTGTCTCCGCTGTCTCAGCTTTCCCTCCTGTCTCTGCTGTCTCAACTGTCTCTGCTGTCTCTCCTGTCTCACCTGTCTTACCTGTCTCTGTCTTCTGTGTCACCTGTCTCTGTCTCTCCTGTCTCACCTGTCTCTGTCCCTCCAGGTGTCCAAACCTCAGGCTCCGGATGCCACACATTTCTCCTGGTGTCCAGACGGCGAGCACATCGTCACGGCGACGTGCTCGCCGCGGCTGCGAGTCAGTAACGGTTATAAGATCTGGCACTACACGGGCTCCGTGCTGCACAGGTGGGAGGCGGCGGCCGGCGGCGAGCTGTGGGAGGTCCTCTGGCAGCCGTTCCCCGACGGCAGCTTCCCAGAGCGACCCGTCAGGTACCAGGCAGTGCCCAGCGAGATGGGGACCACTCAGGCCCCGCCCACGCAGGCGTACCGCCCACCTGCCCTGAGACATCTGCCGGCCACGCCCAGCGCCAAACTGGTGAGGACAAGTTTGACCCAAAACACAAACACTGATTTACAAACTCCAGTTCTGATGAAGGTGGGACATTGTGTCAAACGTAAATAAAAACAGAATAGAGGGATCTGCGAATCCTTTTCAACCGAAATTCAACTGAAGACACCACGAAGACAAGATATCTAATGTTCAAACTGATAAACTTTATCGTTTTTTTGCAAATATTCACTCATTTTGAATTTGATGCCTGCAGAACGTTCTAAAAAAGCCGGGACAGGGGCAACAAAAGATCGGGAAAGTTGAGGAATGCTCAGAGAACACCAGTTTGGATCGTTCCACAGGTGAACTGGTTAACTGGAAACAGGTGAGCGTCATGATTGGGTATAAAAGAAACATCCCCAAAAGGCTCAATCGTGCACAAACAAGTCGTGAACATCTGCGTGAGCCAATAGGCCAACAGTTTATCAACAACGTTTCTCAACGTACACTTGCAAGGAATCTAGGGATTTCATCGTCTACAGCGCATAATATCATCGAAAGATTCAGAGAGTCCGGAGAAGTGTCTGCACATAAGCGGCAAGGCCGAAAACCAACACTGGTGACCTTCGACCCCTCAGGCGGCACTGCATTAAAAACTGACATCATTCTGTGAAGGGTATCACCACGTGGGCTCAGGAACACTTCGGAAATCCATCGTCCGTTAACACAGATCGTCTCGACATCGACACGTGCAGGTTCAAACTCTACACTGCAAAGCCAAAGATCAACAACACCCGGAAACGCTTCTCTGGGCCGAGCTCACCTGAGATGGACTGAAGCAAGGTGGGAAAGTGTGCTGTGGACTGAGGAGTCCACATTTCAGACTGTCTTTGGAAATCATGGACGTCGTGTCCTCCGGGACAAAAAGGAAAAGGACCATCCAGACTGTTATCAGCGCAAAGTTCAAAAGCCAGCATCTG
>NW_024640675.1:0-233 GCF_008729295.1 Plectropomus leopardus
CTTAATTTGACTCAACACGGGAAACCTCACCCGGCCCGGACACGGAAGGGATTGACAGATTGATAGCTCTTTCTCGATTCTGTGGGTGGTGGTGCATGGCCGTTCTTAGTTGGTGGAGCGATTTGTCTGGTTAATTCCGATAACGAACGAGACTCCGGCATGCTAACTAGTTACGCGGCCCCGTGCGGTCGGCGTCCAACTTCTTAGAGGGACAAGTGGCGTTCAGCCACACG
>NW_024640676.1:0-242 GCF_008729295.1 Plectropomus leopardus
GTGTTGAGTCAAATTAAGCCGCAGGCTCCACTCCTGGTGGTGCCCTTCCGTCAATTCCTTTAAGTTTCAGCTTTGCAACCATACTCCCCCCGGAACCCAAAGACTTTGGTTTCCCGGACGCTGCCCGGCGGGTCATGGGAATAACGCCGCCGGATCGCTAGTTGGCATCGTTTATGGTCGGAACTACGACGGTACCTGATCGTCTTCGAACCTCCGACTTTCGTTCTTGATTAATGAAAACA
>NW_024640677.1:0-227 GCF_008729295.1 Plectropomus leopardus
GACAAGTGGCGTTCAGCCACACGAGATTGAGCAATAACAGGTCTGTGGTGCCCTTAGGTGTCCGGGGCTGCACGCGCGCCACACTGAGTGGATCAGCGTGTGTCTACCCTTCGCCGAGAGGCGTGGGTAACCCGCTGAACCCCACTCGTGATAGGGATTGGGGATTGCAATTATTTCCCAAGAACGAGGAATTCCCAGTAAGCGCGGGTCATAAGCTCGCGTTGATT
>NW_024640678.1:0-710 GCF_008729295.1 Plectropomus leopardus
TTTTTCCTGAGCTATAGTACTTTTTTTTGCCATATTGTAATTTGGCGTAAAACACTAAAATAGTGACTTTTTTGACCATTTTTTTTGACTAGATATACTAAAAACTGCTTCGACATGCTGTACTATGACTTAATTTTAACATTCGGAGAAATGGCTTTTTTGACAGTTTTTCCTGAGCTATAGTATGGCTTTTTTTTTTGCCATATTGTAATTTGACGTAAAATGCTAAAAATATTGACTTTTTGGACCATTTTTTCAGCTAGATATTCTATACCCTGCCTAAACATAATTTTTTATCACTTATTTGATCATTTGGAGAGATGACTTTTTTGACGATCTTTCCTGAGCTATAGTACTTTTTTTGGCCAGATTGAAATTTGGCGTAAAACACTAAAAATATTGACTTTTTTGACCTTTTATTTTAACTAGATATACTATAAACTGCCTCAACTTGCTGTACTATGACTTAATTTATCATTTGGAGAGATTACTTTTTTGACAATTTTTCCTGAGTTATAGTATAGCTTCTTTTGCCATTTTGTAAGTTGGCGCAAAATGCTAAAAATATTGACTTTTTGGGCTGTTTTCTTCAGCTAGATATTCTATACCCTGCCTAAACATACTTTTTTATCACTTATTTGATCATTTGGAGAGATGACTTTTTTGACAATTTTTCCTGAGCTATAGTACTTTTTTTAGCCATATTGTAA
>NW_024640679.1:0-285 GCF_008729295.1 Plectropomus leopardus
GACTTATTTTAACATTTGGAGAGATGACTTTTTTGACAATTTTTCCTGAGCTATAGTACTTTTTTTAGCCATGTTGTATTTTGACATGAAACCCTAAAAATATTGACTTTTTTGACCGTTTATTTCAACTAGATATACTATAAACTGTCTCAACTTGCTGTTCTATGACTTAATTTATCATTTGGAGAGATGACTTTTTTGACAATTTTTCCTGAGCTTTACTACTTTTTTTTGCGATATTGTAATTTGACGTAAAACACTAAAAATATTGACTTTTTGGACCAT
>NW_024640680.1:0-378 GCF_008729295.1 Plectropomus leopardus
TCATCCTGCTTTTTTGCCATATTGTAATTTGGCGTAAAACACTAAAATATTGACTTTTTTGACCATTTATTTCAACTAGATATACTAAAAACTGCTTCAAAATGCTGTACTATGACTTAATTTTAACATTTGGAGAAATGGCTCTTTTGACAATTTTTCCTGAGCTATAGTATGGCTTTTTTTGCCATGTTGTAGTTTGACGTAAAATGCTAAAAATATTGACTTTTTGGACTGTTTTTTCAGCTAGATATACTGTAAAGTGCCTCAACATGCTGTACTATGACTTATTTTAACATTTGGAGAGATGACTTTTTTGACAATTTTTCCTGATCTATAGTACTTTTTTTAGCCATATTGTAATTTGGCGTAAAACACTAA
>NW_024640681.1:0-457 GCF_008729295.1 Plectropomus leopardus
ATCCTGCTTTTTTGCCATATTGTAATTTGGCGTAAAACACTAAAAATATTGACTTTTTTGTCCATTTATTTCAACTAGATATACTATAAACTGCCTCAACATGCTGTACTTTGACTTATTTTAACATTTGGAGAGATGACTTTTTTGACAATTTTTCCTGAGCTATAGTACTTTTTTTAGCCATGTTGTAATTTGACGTGAAACCCTAAAAATATTGACTTTTTTGACCGTTTATTTCAACTAGATATACTATAAACTGTCTCAACTTGCTGTTCTATGACTTAATTTATCATTTGGAGAGATGACTTTTTTGACAATTTTTCCTGAGCTTTAGTACTTTTTTTTGCCATATTGTAATTTGACGTAAAACCCTAAAAATATTGACTTTTTTTACCTTTTATTTTAACTAGATATACTATAAACTGCCTCAACTTGCTGTACTATGACTTATTTTAAC
>NW_024640682.1:0-261 GCF_008729295.1 Plectropomus leopardus
AAACAGCCGAAAACACCTCAAAACAGCATAAAAAAGCGTGCTGATGACTGCAATAGCATAGATTGTACAAGAAACGACCAAAAACACAAAAATTTAGCATGTTGAAAAAATGACCAAAGAGGCAAGGCTATAGTATGGAAAAATGTCAAAATATGACACGTTCCAAAAACAGCCGAAAACACCTCAAAACAGCATAAAAAAGCGTGCTGATGAATGCAATAGCATAGATTGTACAAGAAACGACCAAAAACACAAAAATTT
>NW_024640683.1:0-372 GCF_008729295.1 Plectropomus leopardus
CCTGTGGAGGGTTTGGCCTCTGGCTGGGCTGGGGGCCTGCTCTCCCCGGCCTTCCTGGGGTCTCGTCCCTGGCTGGTGCGTGGCGGGCTCCCCTCCGGGGGTCTGGGCGGGTCTCTGGTTGGTGGGGCCCTGTGGCTGTGGGCTCAGATCATGCTGGGATTGGTGGCCTTGGGGTGGGCTGGGGGGCTTCCTGTCCCTTGTCCCTCTGTGGGCTTCCCCCTACCCGGGGGGGGTGTCGCCTGTGTGTTCCCTTGATTGTACTTCCTTGGGTGGGGTGCGTGGTTGTCTCTGGGGCATGTGGTGTTGGTGTCATGATTCCTGCATTCTCCTCCTCCCCCTCCCTGCCAGTAACTTTCCACTCACCTTCCTCTG
>NW_024640684.1:0-400 GCF_008729295.1 Plectropomus leopardus
GACTTATTTTAACATTTGGAGAGATGACTTTTTTGACAATTTTTCCTGAGGTATAGTACTTTTTTTTAGCCATATTGTAATTTGGCGTAAAACACTAAAAATATTGACTTTTTTGACCTTTTATTTTAACTAGATATACGATAAACTGCCTCAACTTGCTGTACTATGACTTATTTTAACATTTGGAGAGATGACCCTTTTGACAATTTTTCCTGAGCTATCATCCTGCTTTTTTGCCATATTGTAATTTGGCGTAAAACACTAAAAATATTGACTTTTTTGACCTTTTATTTTAACTAGATATACGATACACTGCCTCAACTTGCTGTACTATGACTTATTTTAACATTTGGAGAGATGACTGTTTTGACAATTTTTCCTGAGCTATAGTACTTTTTTT
>NW_024640685.1:0-13769 GCF_008729295.1 Plectropomus leopardus
TGAGGACATGGTTTCTGAGGACTCTGCAGAGGAACACCTGGCTGTCAGTGCAGCCCAAAGCAGTGACAGTAAAGTTTCATTTCAGCAGATACAGAGAACTCAAAGGAAGGGGGGAAATTAGCTGAATAATCCATTTGGTTAGCAACTGGTTGCTCTGGGCTGCTCTTACACTGCTGCTACAAATATGAACTTCATAGATATGAAGAGACATCCGGACAGCTCTGAGGAAACTGAAGAGGTCAGAAAGAAATTATGTCTGCTGGTGTTTCAACAGGTTCTTGTCAAGAGCCATCTGGTTTTTTAGTCATTCTATACTGTACATACCCCTTTAATGACTTTGGTAAAGTGGATCCCAAGCTGTATCAAATAAGCATCACAAAAGACACAAAATAATCAGCCTGCCTTTGATGGATTACTGGCTCCAACAAAAGGAGAGTCACTTAAGCATTCATAGGACTCATTATGTAGCATTTTTTTAAAATCAGATCCAGATTTTCATCTATTAATAACCAATTCTGCTCTCAGACCATCAAACCAGCCAAAGGGCGCTTTCACCTTTGAAGAAGTTGTTCCAAAACAGGGAGTCTTTCCCCCCTTGGCCCAGTTCGTTCGGGCATATGTTAACACAGCAATCACTCTTTGATGCAGAACAAAATAAGCGAGCCAAGTTCGCCAAGAAGTGATGGTCTCGGCTCACTTCTAATGGAACCCTGGAGCGGTTCGTTTGCGGTGTGAAAGAAAATGAACCACCTATTTTATGATAAAAGACATGGAATTTTAGCATTATTCCAACAGCTAAACCAATAATAAGTCAATCAACTGATTGAGAAACCTGTCTGCGATAACATAATTGATCCTGATAAAGGCCAGTGACGCCACTACGGGCACGCTTATCAGCACAGCAGCACGGGCAGGCTTTTGCATTATTATCAGTTATTAATACAGTCAGATGGCTCTGCTGAGTGAAGTTTTTCAAAACTTAAGCTTATTGAAACATACCTGGGTTCAACAATAGGCACTCTAACTGGTCTTCTTCAGTATCACTGTGGAACTTGCTCAGAAGCCGTCATGTAATGACCAGCTAATGACCTGGCAGCAGGTAATACAGATGTGTATCTCTATAGAGCCTCCAACAGCAGTGTGAGATGAATAACAAAACTATTCTGGTTGTGCACCCACAGTGACCCTGATAACGTGATCTATTTGCAGTTTAATAATACCCACCTAACAATGCTTACAATCAGTTTCATCATTTCTCTATGAGCCTTTTGGGACACCAAAGAACATAAAAATAATAACACTCTATAAGCATTGAAGTATGCAGACGACACCACCATAATCGGCCATATTACAAACAACGATGAGAGATCATACCAGGAGGAAATCAACAATCTTGCAGAGTGGTGCACAGAGAATAACCTACTGCTCAAAATCAGTAAAACCAAGGAGCTGATTGTTGATTTTAGAAAGAAGGAGGCAAAGACACACACCCTTGTCTACATCAGTGGAGCTGAGGTGGAGCAGGTGGACAATTTGTTATGTCATAAGTCACGAAGAGAAGAGGAGACAATTGGTGACACTTATCTTGAAATTGTGCTGATTTAAGAGAAATTCTGATGTGTGTAAAGCGTCCATATTTTCACAGACATGAACTGTAATTGCAACTTGAGAGATTTTTGATCACATACAACCGCAAGGAAATATTTAGTTGTATGCATTTTTCCTATAATCTATGCATTCAAGTCAGCCATTTGTTCATGTCTGCACAGTATGAAAATCAACTAGCTACATATTCTAAAGAAAAGAAATTTGAGCAGGCTGCTGTAGGAGACACGAGTGAAGGTGGCTCTGTGAACAATTGATATATTCCATTTTCTTTCTCACTCCTGTGTACACTGCTTTCACTGAATGGTAATTTTACAAGGCTGCATATGCAACACAAACTTTTTGTGCTTTTAATATGCCCTCTAGAAGATTAAAAAAAAACCCTAATGAATATGCTGGCACCCAGGCTAACACTTACGAAGATAGCACAAGCCACAGCCAAGCCTACCATCCTGGCCTGGCATTGCCAAGCCACTCCAGCGCTGCTTCTGATGAAGTTTGCTTGGACCCACTGCTTCCCACTAATTTGGAAAATCTTTGAGCGATAATTCACAGTGATCTTACCACAACGGTCTCAACACTGCTGGACACTGCTTTAACTCCGGTTCACGAGACATTGGATTCCATCAAGTCAACAATTAATGTGCAAATCCAGCGTATTACGAATTGGAATCTTCACTCTCCAACCACAGTGATAAACTCGCTGAACTGCTGCATTTCACTGAAATCGCAAAATGAGAAGGACAAAATGGACCAGTTAGAATATTGCTCTCGCTGCTCAAATATGACGATAGTGGGTATCCTGGAGAAAGTGGAAAGACTCAATAAAACTTATGACATAGTTTTTCACCGGTGTTTGGGGCGGACTTTTTTTGGCCGCCACTGGTACTGGACAGGGCTCATCATCTTGGTAGAGCGACCGAGGGAGCAACAGAGGGCCTGGAGCTTTTATTGTACAGTTCCACTACAACCAGCATAAAGAATTTGTGATGGCCAAAAGACACCAGGACATGACTTTCCGTGGCAACAAATTATGCTTTTCCCCAACCTCAGCGCAAGCATCATCAGAAGATGTGCCATTTTGTGAGATGTGAGAGCCAACCTCTTCAAGAAGAGCGTTCTCTTCAGCCTGCTGCACCCAGCTCAGCTCCGGGTTTACCACGATAATCAGGTCTTTTTCTTTGACACTCTAGACAAAGCTCAAGCTTTTTATCATGGTCACTGGGGTGAGTGACTGATAGCTGTATGTCTGAGGCGAAGGAGTATAAAAATGTGCCTGTGCATAATGTGACTGGTGCACTTCAAATGGTGAGCTTTTGGACTTAAGTTCTATTTAACCTGTCTTGTGCTGTATTTTCCATGCTGATTTGGGCATCATTTGCATTAGACAATGAATGTAGTTAAACAGCAAAACACCTTTTTTGTCAAGTACAAGAGGTTTATACAGGGCTCTATCTCAAAAGTTCTTGCCAACACTTTGTACTGTGTAAGCAAAAGGTATCTTTTCTTGTTTTGCTATTTTGTTTAAAGTCCCCCCCATGTATTGAAAAAAATATATATTTTTTTGTCAGTAGGAGAGTGGAGGATTCAACAAGTGTCACCTGCACTTCCCCACGTTGGTTCAAGGGAACTTAGGATTTAAGTTTTATTTCTTCTATTTCACATCTATATTTAGATTTTGTTTTTTATTTTGTGGGTTCAATTTTTTCATTAATTTTGTTTTCAGATTTGTGTTCAAACTTGATAACAATAGGTTATTTGGAGTTTTTTTTTTTAATTTTTTTTATAAATAAAAAGTATGGCACTGGCTATTTTAGCTCTGATTGAAACAGATTCTACTTTTCATGTGTCACCTAATACAGGGAATAGGGCAGATTGCTCGGTTAGGATGCTCAGTTGGAATGTATGTGGACTGAACAGTCCAGTAAAACTCTGTTTACACATATTAAAAACTTAAAAGCAGATATATTTTTGCAGGAAACTCATTTAAAAACTGATGATCAGAAGAGACTATAAACTGTGGATTAGTCGGATATTCCATTCAAAATTCAACACATAAGCTAGAGGTGTAGTAAGATTGATTAATAATAGAACTCAATTTATAGCCTCAGATGTAAAATCAGACCCGATTGGAAGATACATCATTGTGTCATTGTGTCATTTTTGGAGGGGATCTAAACTTTGTTCTTAACCTATTATTGGATCGCTCTGATAATAAAAATGTAATTGTTTTGAAAATGGAGCAGTCTTTCTCAACACTTATGGAAGATAATGGGTGCATGGACCCTTGGAGATCACTGAACCCTCTATCCAAAAGCTTTTCTTTTTACTCAGATGTGCACAAAGTGTTCTCTCGCATAGATTTTTTTTTTTTTATAGACAGATACTTTTTTAGTTCTGTTGAATCAGTTGAATATCTGGCTATAATAATTTAGGATCACGCTCCACTTCAGTTAGATATTCCATTTGCTCTAAATTTAAAGAAAAGCCACCCTTGGTGCTTGGATATTTTGCTGTTCAGAGATGAGGAGTTTTGTGACAAAATCTCTAAATCAGTAGGTACTTTCTTGGTGGGGAATCAATCTGATTCAGTTTCCTATTCACTGCTATGGGAAACATTAAAGGCTGTTTTACAAGGTGAAAATATATATTTTGCCTCCCATTTCAAAAGAAAGCGCAACTAATTTCTCACTAACCTCACGGGTTCTGTATCTTCACTTGACAGGCTATATGGCGGGGGGGGTGGGGGGGTCCTGCTTCAGGCAGGACCACAGCTGTGGCAAAACCAAGGCCACAGTCAGGGCGAGCCTGGGGCACAGTATCAGTGCAGCCACAGCACGAGCATGACCAAAGGCAGGATCACAGCACCAGCACAGCCTTCACCACGATCCAGCGCAGCCAAAGTTGCTGCCAGGATCCAGGACAACTGAGTGACAAGGAAGCAGGAATACTCTGGAGAGGCAAAGGAGCTAGCTATTGCAGTGAGCATAAAGCAGTAAACAGACATGAGCGTTGTCAGATGGAGGGAGAAAGAAAAGGAAAAGGAGCTCAGTTTATCAGTTCAACTAAAACACAATAAACTTGTGCTCCAGAAAAGGATAAGTGCTCATTGAAGAACCTAGGGTCACTAAGAAGCAATTATGACTTAAGTATAAAGGCCAGAGAGCAATAATAGAAAAGAAAGAAAGAAAGAGGAGGCAAAGCCAGAAAGAAAAAGGAAATAAGAAAGAAAGAGGAGGCAGAGCCAGGGAAGCAGGTTTGAACGGACTAAAAACCACCCCTGCTGGATCAGGCTGAAAGCTCTGCCAGCTCCTTCTCCTCCCCGTCACATGAACGGGGATTTCAACTGAACACAAGAAACTTGTGCTCCAGAAAAGAATAAGCACTCACGAAAAAAACTATGGTCACTGATCACATATCATGGCTTAAGTATAAAGGTCAGAGAGCAGTGATGACTAACAAGTCCCCTGGCAGATAAAACCTATGTCAGCCTAACCAGGGGCTGGTCCAGGCAACCTGAGCCAGCCCTAATTATAAGCTTTATCAAAGAGGAAGGTCTTAAGTCTACCCTTAAAAGTGAAAACGGTGTCTGCCTCCCATACTGAAACTGGGAGATGATTCCATAAAAGAGGAACGTGGTAGCTGAAGGCTCTGGCTCCCATCCTATTTTTGGAGACTTTGGGAACTATAAGTAACCCTGCATTTTCAGAGCGCAGTGATCTTGAGGGTTGGTAAGGAACTATGAGCTGCAACAGATAGGATGGAGCCTGATATGCTTACCATCTTTTGCTCTATATTGAGGAACCAAAGCATTCTGGGCGTTACAGTTACTCAGAAATGATCATCTCTTTATGACACTAATTTTGCTCCATTTATAAAAAATATGAAGCACGATTTTCAGCATTGGAATAACCTGCCCCTATCTATGGTAGGAAGAGTGCAATGTGTTAAAATGGCTGTCCTCCCTACATTTTTGTGCACATTTCAGTGTATTCCTATTTTTTTACCCAAAAACTTCTTTGAAAATATAGACCAACTTGTATCAGAGTTTCTTTGGTAACAAGGTCCCTCGAATTGGAAAAGCCACTTCATAGGAAAAAGGACCAAAGGAGGCCTTGCACTTCCTAACTTTATCTACTATGGCTGGGGGGGCTAATATTCATAAATTAAATTACTGGCTACATGCTCCTGATATACAGTACACTGGTGCATCCAGTCTTGCCAAGCGGCCTCAATCTTGCCAAGCGGCCTCATTACAGGCCTTAGTCTTCTCTTCGCTCCCAGTATCTCCCTCTCGCTACTCATCTAATCCAATAGTGCTGTCAGCTCTAAAAATCTGGACTGAGTTTCAATGCCATTTTAATTTTTCCCTTCCATCCACACTTGCCCCAATTCAAAACATTTCCACCCTCAACCCTAGACTTAACATTTGAAAAATGGTGTGAAGCAGGACTGGTTTTATTTCAAATATTTATGCAGATATTATGCATTTGACTGATGATAAAATACATAAAGTTAAGTCTAAATTGAAGGAATTGAGGATGGATCTGTCAGATGTTTAGTGGAAAGATGTTTTGAGAAGTGTCAAGTCATCCTCTTCATGTGCACGACTTAGAGTGCTTTCACACCTACGTCATTTGGTCTGGACTTTTGGACTTTCCAGTTTGATCCGAGCCAAAATGACAGGTGTTAAACCTCCCCTGGACCATGGTCCAGACCTAACAGTCGAATCTTGGTCCGACCAAAAGAGGGGGTCTCAGTCCGGATCAAACTGAACTACAGTTCATTCATGTACAGTGTGAAAGCATTATTTTGAAAGGTTCAATGACAGGAAATTACAGCAGGCTAATACTGATGTTACCAAAACAAAATGACCTAATCCCACCTATTCCTCCTTGTACTTCAAATATGTTCTACCATATTGCAAAGGTAGCCTTCTTTTTTCAGCAGTCTTTAGAATAGGCCTGTTTCACACACCACATGTCAGCAGTGCATAACGGTTAGAGGGCTTTTATTTTATTTTGAAAGGGAAGGAGGGAAGTTGGAGTAAAACAGATGTCTTTGTATTTCATCATATCTGTGACAGAGAGAGACTTTTAAACTGCAGTAAAAGTGGTATAGAGTCAACATAATCATCAAAACACAACTGTCTATTTCTGTTGACAAACGTGCACGGCATGAGTAAAAATTGGCGAGCCACCATTTCTGTAGACGTGCTGCAGCTGACACACAGCTGAGACGTTCCTGACCACCGCTGCTCCAGCTAGCTGTTGGATGGTCTAACTTAATGACATGGTTGCTGAAATAAAAAAACAACTCGTAAATTTAAAGTATAGAGACACGTAACCCACGTAGTTGATGACAATATGATATTTGTCATGTCAAGTAAATTAGTTTGTTCGTATTAATTGCAATGTGAAACCAAAACCAACCGGACCAAATGTATATAATGTAAAAAAACTAAAATCTTGGTGCGGACCTTGATCTGGACTTTCAGGTGTGAAAGCACCCTTGGTCTAATTCAGTTGAAAGCAGTGCACAGCAAAGCCAGACTAGCTGAAATATACCTGGACTCTCATGCAAAATGTGACCGTTGTGGTGAGCTTCAAGCACACCTTATGCACGTGTTTTGGTCCTGCTCGCAGCTGCAGCACTTCAGTGTTTGCTACCTTGTCTGCTGTCTTACATGTATCTCTGCAACTATGCCCACTGCTGGCCATATTTGGTGTGCCTTTGGGACCCTTGCGGTGTGCAAGCCAATTCAGAGAGAAATCATTAGAATTTACAACACTGCTGGCCAGAAGAAGGTTATTGCTGTCTTGGAAATCTCCAAACCCATGCCCTTTTTAGCCTGGCTTAATGATGTGATGTTTTTTCTGAGCTTAGAAAAAATAAGATTCTCTCTCAGAGGAATGATGGATGGATTTTTTAAGCTATGGAGACCATTCATTGAATATTTCAATAATGTGTCAGTCTTCCCTCAAGATTAGAACTCAAATCCCCATTCTGCGTGATTCATATATAATCTGTTTTATGGCTGAAGGGTATTGGATTTAAGTTTAAGTTACCAGGCCAGGTAACCAAGTGCATGAGAGCAGTGATTGCTGGAAAAGAAAATAAGAAGTAAAAGAGGCAGAAAAGGCTTTGTAGTTCTAGAGAGCTCGTGATAAATATCACTGTGAGCATTCCTTTCATACTCATTTGATCCATGCAAAGAAATGTATTAGTGCAGCTTTAGTATAGAGTATACAGTGGGTTAAAATATACAAAATGAGGTACATTATGGTGCTTGTAATTCCAAACTAGCCCAGATATTGAACTCATCAGCACGAAGAACCCTGCAATACTATTTTTTGTTCCTTTTCTTGTAGGCTGCTGATCAAAAATGGTAACAGCATAGATGCAGCTGCCCTGTATGATTCCTATGAGGTGGAGTATCTGCCCATTGAAGGTCTACTCAGCACGTCCAGACATCTCTTCATCGAGCTAACTACGGATGCTATAGGCACATCCACGGGCATTGCCATCAGGTACCAAGGTAAGCACCAAAGCTGAAGAGAATTCAAATATAGAATGTGGTGACATGGTGTTTGTCAAACCAGTGTCATTTGGGCTCCTGATTTATATCACGAATTGTTAAAATGTGGAGAAAACATGTCAATAGATCCCATCAGAACCCATAACGAACAAAGGGAAAATGTAAGCTCGCTAATTGCACAAGGCCAAGAACAGTTCAGCATCAGTCAGCAGCTCTGGCCTGCTGTGGATTCTCAGTGAATGATCGATTTCAAGATAGAATGAACAAAGACCTTCAACTGAATATAGTACGAAGCTTGCTGTGGAGTGAATAGCTGGAGACGCTCAATGTTGAATGGTGGTCAGGAGGTCCAGCATTGATGGTATTCAGGTAACCAAGACCACCGAAAGAAGCTTTGCACGGACTGTATGAAAGGCAGTGAAAGCTCCAGATGCGTTCAAACAGTGACAAGAAAAAAAGAATAGATGTTGGCGGTGAGGAACTGGGGAGTGGGAGAAAAGGTTTGAGAGGTAATGAAGGGAGACTTTGTGTTGGACCTCTTCTCTCAGAGTCTCACTCTGGGATTCGGGCTGGCATAATCTAATGTTTCCAAGGTCAAAATTAAACCTACATATCAATTTTAATCATTAGTCATCAGCAACAGCGGGATCATTATCGCCCTCTTTTTTAAGTCCATCTTGATCCTCATTTGCTCCTTGAGGCCCTTCTCAGTGTCCACAGCCACTGCTCAGCTTCCATCTGCAGTAGCTCCAGGTCCTTGAGCGTGATCTGTTCTTCCAGACTGAATGCATGTGCCATCATTATGGCTGTTGGGTCCGTGGCAGCAGCCATCTTAGAAGCCTCATCCGCCTTTGCATTCCCTGCAGACACCCAAGTACCATCTTTCTTATGAGCAGTGCACTTCACAATGACCAGCGCCTTTGGTTTCATCATGGCTGTTAATAACCTCACAATCTGATCACAATGCTGGATAGGGGAGCCATCAGCCTTTCAAATTCTTCTCCCCTTCCAAGCTGCTCCAAACAGGTGACACACCCCGTGAGCATAGGCTGAATCAGTGGGAATGGTCACTGCCTTGTATTTTCCTAATTCACAAGCACTCGTGAGGGCCTTTAGCTCAGCTAACTGAGCAGAACACAACTGTGCACAGTTGTCTGCACAACCTTCAATTCTCCGTCCTCACACTACACAGGTGCACACAGGTGTGCATACCCTGTTTTCAAACCATCATTATCTCTGTAGCAGGATACATCCACAAACAGTGTCATTTCAGCCCCCGGCAAAGGTGTGGCGCTCAGCACGAAGCTTAGAGTACTGTACAGCCTCTGTGACACAGTCATGAGGCTCCCCTTCATCAGGGAGAGGAATGAGCCACAGGCAGGGCTGGAAGGCAAGGTGCTGGTCTCTGGAGGTAGGATGCAGAGGCTTTGCAGGGTAGTATCTCTGTAGAGCCTACACAGCACTTGGGATCACAGGCAAGAGGAAGAGAGCCATCTTTAACAACACAGAAGCTGCTGAGAAAGCCTCCAGGTGGCTCTGGATCAAAAGAGCTGATCTGTAGCAGAGTGCTGCTGAGGCATAAGTTGAGGCTTGATCAACCTCAGCTGGGTCACCTGGGCGAGGGTGGCTGATGTTCGACCCGAAACACCCGATGACCTCAGGAAACATCATTGATGATGTGCCCTAGCTTAGCATCAGAAGATGTTTCATAACAAAATAGACATTTCCTGGTTTCATTATATATTATTTTAGCCTTTGAATCCTGGTCCCCATTTGCTTTAGTTGTTTTGGAGATGAGTGCAACGTCTTTTCCCTATGACTAATGCTAGACTGGTTTCCTGACTTTCCATCAGCATAAGAATGAGTAGGTAATGACCAAATTTTCATTTCTGGGTGTACGATCCCTTTAGCGTAAAGTTACATACCTAATGCAAGTTAATTAAGATACTTAACTTAGGTTTATGCAAATACAGTTATGTAGGTCATAATTTGGAAAAGAAAGACAGTGATGACGTGCCTTCAAATAACTCAAAACACTGACCAACACACCAGCCCATTGACATTGCCTTCTCTAAACCCATACAGTGCCACAAGCCTGTCTAAAATTTCAAATTTTGACAAAGGAGAGGAAAACTGGTAAAAGGTGAAAGGAAAGCAGGAGCCATCATCACTGAAAGAATGTAGGTGGGTTTCCATTACAGATTTGCACAAAACTTAAGCAATATTTCTGTGAAGACAATTGATAACAATTGAAGAAGCATGGCGATGGATGTTCAAAACATTAGCAGCTTCATTTTTATTGCAGCCACCGCACTAGCCGTCATTATTTCCAGTCGAAGGCCATGTAGGTGTGTTATGCAAGCGATAATGGAAAGGCAAGCCCTTTATACATGGAAGCGACCGCATATGGGGGATTTCTGGGAGGTGAGAATCCATGATTTCACAGAGGAATTGTGGATTCAGGTGTGGATGCGATGCAATAACACCTCTTGTAGCAACTCTTTGATTCTTTGTTGTACGTCATTTGACCTATAAAAGCCAAAAAAGTGTTCCCATTACAGTTTTGCGAAATAGGACTTTTTTGAATCACCTGAAATACCACTTAATGTGAGCATAAAAACTTTTGAAATTGTAATTGTAATTTTAATTTGCACAATTTTATGGTTAATGGAAACCCGCCTTGAGATTTATGCCATGAAACAAAAGCTCTCTGTAAACCTTTTTATCTGCTTAATGGACTTTGATGGTTTTGGGAGAGAGAGTGAGAGAGAGAGAAAAAACATTTTTTGTCAGAACAAAAGTCCTTTTTTAAAATGCTCACTCATCAAAAGACATTTTTTACTTTCATTGGTGCCTTAATTAAAGCTTTTGCAATAAACACATTATTGGGGGGATTTAAATGCACCCATAACTGTGTGAGAAGTGCCTCTCCTTATATACTTTATCTTTTACATCATTAGTTTTTTACAGCCATTTAATGGATGCTCTTTGTAGATTCCACCAGTAAATCTTATAGCTGCTCTTTACCTTTTGCTTCTCTGGTGCTTGGGAAGAAAAGAATCAAGGACAGTCTTTCTGGTACAGAGTAACTGTACTTCCATCTTCCACCAGTGTAACCTTGATCATTGCAATCTATATGATTTATTTTATAGTAAGTTTCATCTAATAGCTTGGGTGAGATATCACTTAGCTTCTCTTATCTTTTGCCCTCACATTTGTCTCAGTACTCAGCAACAGATCAGCGGCTCTTCTCTGGTCCACGAGGACCACTTGGGAATTCAGTCAGTGTGATCTGCTTAGACCTCTGCTTCACTGCTGCAAATAGGATTAAGTCGAAAGGGAGCAATGGACCTAATTATGGCCATTAACGCAACAAAGTGCTGCTCAGCTAGTCTCTAACTGATTTGATGGTTCCTCTTTATCCTGACAAACCATTCCCACCCTGGTGAACAGCCAGCCTCATTCACAGCATTTATTCAGCACTGCCACACCAGTTTTTCTCTTTCTGTGGTTTTCTTTTCTTTTTCAAAAGAATGTGTGCATTCAGAATAATTTAATTTTAATAAGTTTCTGGAATTCATGAATTTATTTTAAAGGTTATATGAATTATTGTATTTGGTGCTATGCCAACTCTAAAATATACCACTGTGCCATGGACATCATGCAGCATCATGTTCCTTCAACAAAGCACATGTGATATATGTTGATTCATCTTTTTTAAAGGGAAATATATGTTGTTTGAATCTGGTTTTCTACAAATTCTGTGTGTTAAACACAATAAAAATATCTAATTCAGGCTATTTAAAAGGTGTGAGTACAATTCTGTCATAGCAGGTCTTTGTACGAGTTGTGGATTTTTTTTTTCCTGTAACAGCCTGACGTGTTACTTTGCATCTTTTTTCATAGGGTGGTTTCACACCTTTCACACATTGTTCATGTGATGTCATGGGCCCAGAATGACTTCCCTTGACTTACATTGGGAAAGAGACGTCAAAAAAAAGTTAGCGGATCATTTTTTTGTGGGCTTCATAAAACCCACGAAATGACTCTTTTCACTATCTAGTTTAAGCCATCCATTTTAATAACTTTTGGAAAGATTAATTCTTTTAGACTGCCTTTCAACTAGTGAAGCAGAAGTCAGTTGCTCTGCTTTTTTGCTTCTTAAAACTGACCTGACCAAATATCCCAACTATAGGCGTGAAAGCAGCCTTAATGTACCTCACAGAAAAGCAGAGGCCTTGAAATAAATCTGTTATTTAGACAAATGTAAGATGATGCAAGCTGCCTTGACAAGACAAAAAGATGGTTTTGTTTTAATTCAAAACCCTGCATGAAAAACAAAATGAAATTGGTGAATAACAGTATTGAACAAAAAAATTGGATTTGTTTGGCTTAATTCGGAGTCGGGTACAGATCTAGAAAATTGCTGTTGATGAGGTACACGTCACTTACAATTGGTCAATAAAATTAAATTGTATTTTTTAGACTGTTAGCGTCTAAATGACAACAAATTTGTGTACAGAAGTCATGTGTTCTCTTAGCTGTATCATTTATGATGAGGCTGACTCATCTGGTCAGCATAGATTCTCACTTGCATTTTGGCATAAGCTCAGCCACTGATAACTGTCTTTGTATCACAGCTTTTGCAGCAGGCCACTGCTACAAACCCTTTGTGAAGTACGGTAACCTGACCAGCAGCGACAACACTTGGGCAGTGGGAGCTGTGGTGGAGTTTGCCTGTGACCCCGGCTATACTCTGGAACAGGGATCTGTCACCATTGAATGCATGGACCCCAACAATCCCCAGTGGAACGAGACCGAGCCTGCCTGCAGAGGTCTGTATGTCTGCGACACATATACATTTCATACTTACTGTTTTTAATCATTAATATTTTATATATACAAGGAACAAGTTTATTTAGTGTCATTTTTCTTAAACATAGCTTAAGAAGAAACTGAGGAGTTAAGGAGTCTCACAGTCTGGGGAAAGAAGCTACTCTGTAGTCTGGTGGTTTGGCAGTGGATACTTCTGTATTTTTTTCCAGATGGCAGCAGGGTGAACAGACTGTGGCTGGGGTGACTGCTGTCTTTCAGTGTCCTTTGGGCTCTGTGCACACACCTCACTTCACTGAGGTCAGTGATGCTCTGCAGATGGGAGCCAGTGATGTTCTGGGCAGTTTTAATGACCCGCTGCAGAGCCTTCCTGTCATCGGCCATACACGAACCATGCCAGTTCGTGATGTTTCTAGTCAGTGTGCTTTCTATTGCTCCTTTGTAGAAGTTAACCAGGATCTTGCCCTGGAATTTAGCCTTCCTAAGTTTCTGTAGGAAGTAGAGCCTTTTCTATGCTTTTTTTTTACTTGGGTGGTGATGTGTGATGACCAAGATAGCTTCTCTATGATAGCAATTCCTACAGGAACCTATAGCTGTTCACCTGCTCCACCTCAGCTCCACTGATGTAGACAGGGGTGTGTCTCTTTGCCTCCTTATTTCTGAAATTAACAATCAGCTCCTTGGTTTTACTGACCTTGAGCAGAAGGTTGTTCTCTGTGCACCACTCTGCAAGTATGAACTCTCAGCTGATGATGCTGGTGTTGTCCACATACTTCACAATAGAGTTCTCCTG
>NW_024640686.1:0-1749 GCF_008729295.1 Plectropomus leopardus
CTCTCGGGATGAAGGGCTGAAGCTGGATTTTTCGTGGATTATTTGTCCGGTTCGGCGGTTTTAATGGACGCTGTTTCCTTCATCTCTGTTTCTGCGTTTTCACAGACTGAATCCGTCATGTAGCAGCAGGAGAGACGTCGACTTTCAGCTGCTGCAGACGGACAGAGAGATTTACGTGCTTCCTGTGCAGAATTCAAGAATTCAGCTTGTTGTGTTTTATTTGTGGAAATGCATTTATTTATTTGACTTATTTCGGTCCTTTTCCAAAAGAAATACACCTAAAAATAACATCAAGGTATTAAATTAAAAAGAAAAAAAACAAAAAGTATAGACCGAAAAGCTGTAGGCTGAAGCATACAGATACAGCTAGTATCTCATTAAATACTAAATTAACGTTATGCAAGAAGAAAAGCTTAAAATATGAACATTAAGTGTTGCATTCAGTAAAAAAGATTTTTTTTTTTATTATTAAACTTGAGAACTGACCAAAAAAACTGACACTTTCTGGAAGCTGCAACTTATATTTATTTTTTTTATTGAGTTATTTTATGAGAAGACGGTTCCAGATTTAAATAACAATTCTGCCCCTTTTAGTTAATTTTTTTAGCAAAAGTTTTTATCCAGCAGCTTGTGTTCAGATTTTAGATATTTGGCTTATTTACTTTAATTAAAAAAAAAAATTCTCAAAAACCTGCTGCCATAGTAAGAATATCTAGCCCAGTTTATAGTCCAGCTTTAAATCATTTAAATGACATTTTAAGAAGGATATTTTCCTTTATTTTAAAGGTTTAAAAGTCACCTCACCGAAAAAAAGACTGAACAAACATTTATAGAAATATTATTACAAAATTAAAAAAAAAAAAGAAAGTGGATAAAAGAGGTGAATTCTTGAATTTAAAAGCACAGCTGCACTTTAAATGTATTTTTTTTTGCACCCGTTTAAATATTTTTAACACATTTTTGTGTTTAAAGTCCACATTTTTGATGGTATACTAGCTTAATATCATTTATTTATATATATATTATTAAAAAAAATAAATAATAAAAATAATTTTATTTTTGGTCGGATTAGTTTTGAAACCTGCTGGCGGAAACAGGAAGCGAGAGCTTTGCGCGATTGAGTAAAGCTTTTATTTTTGCGATGAAGAAAAATCGACATTAAAGTCTGCAGAAGAGGAAGTAGAAAAGAGGCGAACGTAAACAGGAGGGAAGACGGTGTTTTTTTTTTCTGGGGCTGCAGAGAGCGATGATGGCGTTCACCAAATGTTTGTGTCCACCAGGAGACAACAGCTCCCCTGCTGGACAGGTTTGGAAGTGCACACACACACACACACACACACACACACTCGGAGCATTATTGGAGTGTAATCTGTATTTATGAGAGTGTGTCTAGGTTTGATGGGGATTAGTGTGTAATCTTAAAAGCCTCTTGTTTTACTGAAGAACTCAATGAAACAGATTAGCTGTGTGTGTGTGTGTGTGTGTGTGTGTGTGTGTGTGTGTGTGTTGCTTAAACCTCTCGGCTGCTAACTTGGAAATGTGGCAACAGTGTGTGTGTGTTACGTCTCAATATCCTGTTTGTTTCCTTCTGTCTTTCAGTGTTTCTGTTTTTTTTTGCCTCACAGCAGTTTACACAAAACAACCAGAGTTTATTTCAGTCTGAATTTATTTATTTTTTTATTTTAATTGTTATTATTGTTTGTGTTAATGCGGGAAAAAAAAGCAGATTAATCAGTGGAAAATTAAGTA
>NW_024640687.1:0-745 GCF_008729295.1 Plectropomus leopardus
GGTGTAGGCTATCTCATGCAACCTAGGTAATACTGATTTTGAGTCCATTGGTCACATGACAGGAGCTATTGAGCTAAAATGCTAATATTTACATATAAAAAAATAATAAAAATTACAAAAGGTGTAAAATGTAAAAACAAGAGGTGTATCTCATGCAGCCAGTGGAGTACTATCATCCCACACTGATTTTGAGTCCATTGGTCACATGACCTGGGAGCTATTGAGCTAAAATGCTAATATTTACATATAAAAAATTAATAAAAATTATAAAAGGTGTAAAATGTTAAAACAAGAGGTGTATCTCATGAAGACAGTTGAATAACATGATGCAACACTAGTAGGGCTACAATTATTTTATTGTATCATATGCCCCTTGTTTTTATTGGCATAAGGGACATTTCCAAGTTTTGTCCTTGGCATCCTCTATGTCCATGGAGAGACATGAGCCATGGAACCACCGGTCACAGTTATCACATTGGATCTGTTTAAGTAAAAATAAAATATATATTTTATTAATTTTAATTTTCTATTTACTATTATTTGAAACTTAAACATTATTATGGGTTTTTATGGCTATATAACAATTCAGTGTGTCTAACTGTTTTCAATCACTCACCCACTGTACAATGGCAGTTCCCTGTCCTGGTGGCTTGAAGGTGTCACACATAGCACAGCAATCCTGATCATCAAAGACTAAAAACAAAACAAAACAAAAACATTTATTTAACCATATCCCTATCTATCT
>NW_024640688.1:0-372 GCF_008729295.1 Plectropomus leopardus
CTCCTCAATCCCACCGACACGCCTTCTGTTGGAGAGGCAGGGCCTGGGGATTGAGGAGGTCTTCGAAGTATTCCTTCCACCGATCCACAACGTCCCGAGTCGAGGTCAGCAGCGCCCCGTCGCCACCATACACAGTGTTGACGGAGTACTGTTCCCCCCCCCTGAGACGCCGGATGGTGGTCCAGAACCTCTTCGAAGCCGTCCGGAAGTCGTTTTCCATGGCCTCGCCGAACCCCTCCCATGCCCGGGTTTTCGCCTCGGCGACCGCCGCCGCCGCACTCCGCTTGGCCTGTCGATACCTGTCTGCTGCCCCCGGAGCCCCACAGGCCAAGAAGGCCCGATAGGACTCCTTCTTCAGCTTGACGGCACCCC
>NW_024640689.1:0-213 GCF_008729295.1 Plectropomus leopardus
TATTGACTTTTTAGATGATTTTTTTCAACAGATTACACTATGAACACCCCGAATATGCTGTTCAGTGACTTTTTTCAGCGTTTCGAGAGATCACTTTTTTGTCCTTTTTTCCCTGAGCTATAGTATGGACTTTTACTCCATACTAAACTTTGGCCTAAAACGCCCCAAATATTGACTTTTTAGACCATTTTTTTCAACAGGCTATACTATGAA
>NW_024640690.1:0-237 GCF_008729295.1 Plectropomus leopardus
CATGCTGGAAACAGGCCCTTTTCACTAAGAGACATGCAAAGTGAAAGGCTGCTCATAATCCGCACTGTATATAATGTATTGACCAAAAACCTCTTTGTCCATCATATTGAACCATTTTCACACTCTTCCTGCATAGAGACCTGTTTCTCAGTCACTATGGAGAAGAGAGGCAGCTTGGATGAAAGACGCTGTTAGAAATCCGCTTCTGACGCTTATTCAGCGCAGGCATGCTGGAAA
>NW_024640691.1:0-382 GCF_008729295.1 Plectropomus leopardus
GACCTCGACTCGGGACGTTGTGGATCGGTGGAAGGAATACTTCGAAGACCTCCTCAATCCCACCGACACGCCTTCTGTTGGAGAAGCAGGGCCTGGGGACCCCGGGGGTGGGCTCCTCTATCTCTGGTGCTGAGGTTACCGAGGTGGTCAAAAAGCTCCTCGGTGGCAGGGCCCCGGGGGTGGGCGAGGTCCGCCCGGAGTTCCTCAAGGGTAGACTTAAGACCTTCCTCTTTGATAAAGCTTATAATTAGGGCTGGCTCAGGTTGCCTGGTCCAACCCATAGTTAGGCTGACATAGGTTTAACCTGCCGGGGGACTTCCTCTGATATGCTGAGCTCCTTTCCTTCTCTCAATGCTGCCATCAGAAATCATGCATGTCTGTT
>NW_024640692.1:0-392 GCF_008729295.1 Plectropomus leopardus
ACCTATGGTCATGAGCTTTGGGTAGTGACCGAAAGAACAAGATCGCGGGTACAAGCGGCCGAAATGAGTTTCCTCCGTAGGGTGGCTGGGCTCTCCCTTACGGTGCGTACCCACCAAACGCGATCGCGCCTCAAGATTACATACAAAGTCAATGCAAAGACGCGATTTGACGCCTCATTTTGCCGGGCGACGCGATGGACGCGAAATTCGCTTCCTCGCGTCCAACGCTCGAGTTGAAATAATTGAACTTTTGCGGCGTCGTCGCTAGAAGACGCGCCGCGACAGCCTATCAGCGTTGAGATCGTCATCGACGTGCTGACGTATGGACGTCCTGGTGTTCCCTCTCAAAATCTAATCAAACCGCCAGAAACAATGGAGGAGCAGCTTATCGT
>NW_024640693.1:0-343 GCF_008729295.1 Plectropomus leopardus
AGAGAGGCAGCTTGGATGAAAGACGCTGTTAGAAATCCACTTTTGGCGCTTATTCAGCGCGGGCATGCTGGAAACAGGCCCTTTTCACTAAGAGACATGCAAAGTGAAAATCTCAGAATCAGAATCAGAATCACGTTTATTGGCCAAGTTCAACAAATGAGGAACAAGGAATTTTTTCCGGGTTGGCAATGCTCACAGTACAGGGGAGGGAAATAAGTTGGGGATAAGAAAAATAGAAAAAAGACAGACATAGACATGTATTTACAAAAGGAAGAGATAGGGAATATATACAAAATGTACAGTATGTAATTCAAAAATATACAGTTAGTGCAAAAACCACTGT
>NW_024640694.1:0-216 GCF_008729295.1 Plectropomus leopardus
CCTGTATGACCGGTGTCAGAGCTTGGTCCGCATTGCCGGCAGTAAGTCGAACTCGTTTCCGGTGAGGGTTGGACTCCGCCAGGACTGCCCTGTTCATAACTTTTATGGACAGAATTTCTAGGCGCAGCCAGGGTGTTGAGGAGGTCACGGCCTGATGAAGCCAACAGGACCACATCATCTGCAAAAAGCAGCGACTCAATCCTGAGGTCACCAAAC
>NW_024640695.1:0-219 GCF_008729295.1 Plectropomus leopardus
GACGCGTGCGAGACGATTCTGGAGAGTGCTGGCGTCTGCTGGGTCCAGTTCTGGCCAGATTGTACTGAAACGGGTGTGTGTAGAACCCAGATGCAGTACACCAAAGCTCAGGGATTGTTGGTAATGACTTTTATTAATACCAACACTCACGAAAAGCAACTCACAGTTATTCAGTTCGTTCTTCGGGCCGTGAGCCCAAACACAGTCTCTGGGAATCCC
>NW_024640696.1:0-418 GCF_008729295.1 Plectropomus leopardus
CCTGGCAGACCCAAACGCACTGTGAGGGTCTGCTGGGAACGTCTGGCAGAGTCTCCCGTCAGAAGGAGCTTCAATTCCCACCTCCGGAAGAGCTTCGACCATGTCCCGGGGGAGGCTGGGGACATTGAGTCCAAGTGGGCCGTGTTCCGTGCCTCCATTGCTGAGGCGGCCGACTGGTGCTGTGGCCGTAAGGTGGTTGGTGCCTGTGCGGGCGGCAACACCCGAATCCGCTGGTGGACACCGGCGGTAAGGGGTGCCGTCAAGCTGAAGAAGGAGTCCTATCGAGCCTTCTTGCCCTGTGGGACTCCGGAGGCAGCAGACAGGTACTGACAGGCCAAGCGGAGTGCGGCGGCGGTCGCCGAGGCGAAAATCCGGGCATGGGAGGAGTTCGGCGAGGCCATGGAAAACGACTTCCGGA
>NW_024640697.1:0-5031 GCF_008729295.1 Plectropomus leopardus
TTTTAGACTGTTTTTGCATCATTCTATGCTATGGTGTGTCTCGACACGCTCTTTAATGTAGTTTTTAGTAGATTCAGCTGTTTTAGGGAAATGTCGTTTAGTCACATTTTTTCCATACTATAGCCTTGCTTTTTTGGTCAGTTTTTCAACACGCTATATTAAGCTATTTTTGAATCACTGTATGCTATGGCGTGTCTTGGCACACTCTTTTATGTAGTTTTTGTTAGTTTTCAGCTGTTTTTGGGAAACGTCAGTTTTTGACTTTTTTCGCATTACCATAGCCTTGCTTTTTTGGTCATTTTTTGACATGCCATATTAAGCTGTTTTCACTGTTTTTGCATCATTCTATGCTTTGGCTTGTCTCAGCACACTCTTTTATGTAGTTTTTCGTAGTTTTCAGCTGTTTTTTGGGGGAAAAAAATTATGCAAAACACACTAATTTGGCATGTCCAAAAAAAAAAACCAAACATAGAAGGGTATAGTATGGCAAAAATGTCAAAAAATGACATTTCTCAAAAACAGCTGAAAACTACTAAAAACTTCATAAAAGAGCGTGTTGAGACAAGCCATAGCATAGAAAGATGCAAAAAGAGCCAAAAACAGATTAATATGGCATATTGAAAAATTGACCCAAAAAGCAAGGCTATAGTAGGCAAAAATGTCAAAAAGTGAAATTTCCCAAAAACAGCTGAAAACTGCTAAAAACGTCAGAAAATAGTGCTGAGACAAGACATAGAATAGAATATTGCAGAAGCAGTGAAAAACAGCTTAATATCGCATATTGAAAAAATGACCAAAGAAGCAACGCTATAGTATGGTTTGGCAAAAATGTCAAAAAATGACATTTCCCAAAAACAGCTGAAAACTGATAAAAACTTCATAAAAGAGCATGTTTAGACAAGCCATAGCATAGAAGGATGAAAAAAAAGTAAAAAACAGCGTAATGTCGCATATTGAAAAAATGACCAAAAAAGCAAGGTTATAGTATGGCAAAAATGTCAAAAAAGGACATTTCCCCAAAACAGGTGAAAACTGATAAAAACTACACAAAAGAGCGTGCCGAGTCAGGCCATAGCATAGAATGATGAAAAAAAAAGCCAAAAACAGGATAATTTGGCAATGTCGAAAAAATGACCAAAAAAGCAAGGCTATAGTATGGCAAAAATGTCAAAAAAGGACATTTCCCCAAAATCTGCTGAAAACTACTAAAAACTACATAAAAGAGAGTGCCGAGACATGCCATAGCATAGAATGATACAAAAAAAAAGCCAAAAAGAGCTTAATATGGCATGTCGAAAAAAATGCCCCAAAAGCAAGGCTATAGTATGGCAAAAATGTCAAAAAAGTACTAGTCCCAAAATCTGCTAAAAACAACATAAAAGAGCGTGCAGAGTCAGGCCATTGCATACAATAATGCAAAAAAAGCCAAAAACAACATAATTTGACATGTCGAAAAAATGACCAAAAAAGCAAGGCTATAGTATGGCAAAAATGTCAAAAAATGAAATTTCCCAAAAATTGCTGAAAACTGCTAAAAACAACACTAAAGAGCCTGCCGAGACAAGCCATAGCATAGAATGATGGAAAAAGAGCCAAAAACAGCATAATTTGGCAATGTCGAAAAAATGACCAAAGAAGCAAGGCTATAGTATGGCAAAAATGTCATTTTTTGACATTTTTGCAATCTGCTGAAAAACTACTAAAAACTACATAAAAGAGCGTGCCGAGTCAGGCCATAGCATAGAATGATGGAAAAAGAGCCAAAAACAGCATAATTTGGCAATGTCGAAAAAATGACCAAAGAAGCAAGGCTATAGTATGGCAAAAATGTCAAAAAATGACATTCCCAAAATCTGCTGAAAAACTACTAAAAACTACTTCATAAAGAGCGTGCCGAGTCAGGCCATAGCATAGAATGATGAGAAAAAAAAAAGCCAAAAAACAGGATAATTTGGCAATGTCGAAAAAAAAAAATGACCAAAAAGCAAGGCTATAGTATGGCAAAAATGGCAAAAAATGACATATCCCAAAATCTGCTGAAAACTACTAAAAACCACAGAAAAAGAGCGTGCCGAGTCAGGCCATAGCATAGAATGATGAAAAAAAAGACAAAAACAGCATAATTTGACATGTTGAAAAAATGACCAAAAAAGCAAGGCTATAGTATGGCAAAAATGTCAAAAAAGGACATATCCCAAAATCTGCTGAAAACTACTAAAAACTATATAAAAGAGCGTGCCGAGTCAGGCCATAGCATACAATAATGCGAAAAAAGCCAAAAACAGCATAATTTCACATGTCGAAAAAAAAAGACCAAAAAGCAAGGCTATAGTATGGCAAAAATGTCAAAAAAATGACATATCCCAAAATCAGCTGAAAACTACTAAAAACCACAGAAAAGAGCGTGCCGAGTCAGGCCATAGCATAGAATGATGCAAAAAAAGACAAAAACAGCATAATTTGACATGTCGAAAAAATGACCAAAAAATCAAGGCTATAGTATAGCAAAAATGTCAAAAAATGACATTTACCAAAAATTGCTGAAAACTGCTCAAAAACAACACTAAAAGAGCCTGCCGAGACAAGCCATAGCATAGAATGATGCAAAAAAGCCAAAAACAGCTTAATATTTGCATATTGAAAAAAAATGACCAAAAAAGCAAGGCTATAGTATGGCAAAAATGTCAAAAAATGACATATCTCAAAATCTGCTGAAAACTACTAAAAACTTCATTAAAGAGAGTGCCGAGACATGCCATAGCATAGAATGATGCAAAAAAAGCCAAAAAAGCTCAATATGGCATGTCGAAAAAATGACCAAAAAAAAAGCAAGGCTATAGTATGGCAAAAATGTCAAAAAAGGACATATCCCAAAATCTGCTGAAAACTACTAAAAACTATATAAAAGAGTGTGCCGAGTCAGGCCATAGCATAGAATGATGCGAAAAAAAAGCCAAAAACAGCATCATTTGAATGTCGAAAAAAAAATGACCAAAAAAAGCAAGGCTATAGTATGGCAAAAATGTCAAAAAATGACATTTCCCAAAAAAAATTGCTGAAAACTGCTAAAAACAACACACAAAGAGCGTGCCGAGACAAGCCATAGCATAGAATGATGCGAAAAAAAGCCAAAAAACAGGATCATTTGGCAATGTCGAAAAAATGACCAAAAAAGCAAGGCTATAGTATGGCAAAAATGTCAAAAAAGGACATATCACAAAATCTGCTGAAAACTACTAAAAACCACAGAAAAGAGCGTGCCGAGTCAGGCCATAGCATAGAATGATGCAAAAAAAGCCAAAAACAGCATAATTTGGCAATGTCGAAAAAATGACCAAAAAAGCAAGGCTATAGTATGGCAAAAATGTCAAAAAAAGGACATTCCCAAAACAGCTGAAAACTGCTAAAAACAATAAAAGAGCATGCTTAGACAAGCCATAGAATAGAATGATGCAAAAAAAGCAAAAAAACAGCATCATTTGACATGTCGAAAAAATGACCAAAAAAAGCAAGGCTATAGTATGGCAAAAATGTCAAAAAATGATATTTCCCAAAAATTGCTGAAAACTGCTCAAAACAACACTAAAGAGCCTGCCGAGTCAAGCCATAGCATAGAATGATGTAAAAAAAGCCAAAAACAGCATTATTTGGCAATGTCGAAAAAAATGACCAAAAAAAAGCAAGGCTATAGTATGGCAAAAAATGTCAAAAAAGGACATATCCCAAAATCTGCTGAAAACTACTAAAAACTACATAAAAGAGTGTGCCGAGTCAGGCCATAGCATAGAATGATGCAAAAAAAAAAAGCCAAAAACAGTTTAATATGGCATGTTGAAAAAAAACCAAAAAAGCAAGGCTATAGTATGGCAAAAATGTCAAAAAAGGACATTTCCCAAAAATTGCTGAAAACTGCTAAAAACAACACTAAAGAGCCTGCCGAGACAAGCCATAGCATAGAATGATGGAAAAAAGCCAAAAACAGCTTAATATGCATATGAAAAAAATGACCAAAAGAAGCAAGGCTATAGTATGGCAAAAATGTCAAAAAATGACATTTCCCAAAATCAGCTGAAAACTACTAAAAACTACATAAAACAGTGTGCCGAGTCAGGCCATAGCATAGAATGATGCAAAAAAGCCAAAAACAGCTTAATGTGGCAATGTCGAAAAAATGACCAAAAAAGCAAGGCTATAGTATGGCAAAAATGTCAAAAAATGACATTTCCCAAAAACAGCTGAAAACTGACTAAAAACTTCATAAAAGAGCATGCCGAGACAAGCCATAGCATAGAAGGATGAAAAAAAAAAAAAAGCCAAAAACAACATAATTTGACATGTCGAAAAAATGACCAAAAAAGCAAGGCTATAGTATGGCAAAAATGTCAAAAAAGGACATATCCCAAAATCTGCTGAAAACTACTAAAAACTATATAAAAGAGTGTGCCGAGTCAGGCCATAGCAGAGAATGATGCGAAAAAAAGCCAAAAACAGGATCATTTGGCAATGTCGAAAAAATGACCAAAAAAGCAAGGCTATAGTATGGCAAAAATGTCAAAAAAGGACATATCACAAAATCTGCTGAAAACTACTAAAAACTACATAAAAGAGCGTGCCGAGTCAGGCCATAGCATAGAATGACGAAAAAAACAGCCAAAAAAAGCTTAATATGGCATGTCGAAAAAAATGCCCCAAACGCAAGGCTATAGTATGGCAAAAATGTCAAAAAAGGACATATCCCAAAATCTGCTGAAAACTACTAAAAACTATATAAAAGAGCGTGCCGAGTCAGGCCATAGCATAGAATGATGCAAAAAAAGCCAAAAACAGGATAATTTGGCAATGTCGAAAAAAATGACCAAAAAAGCAAGGCTATAGTATGGCAAAAATGTCAAAAAAGGACATTTCCCAAAAATTGCTGAAAACTGCTAAAAACAACACTAAAGAGCCTGCTGAGACAAGCCATAGCATAGAATGACGAAAAAAAACAGCCAAAAACAGCTTAATATGGCATGTCGAAAAACTGACCAAAAA
>NW_024640698.1:0-376 GCF_008729295.1 Plectropomus leopardus
GGGATATGTCAGTGATCAGCAGCTACATTGATTGTGACAGGTCACCTCGTGGAAATAGCATGTATTTTCTCCATATGCCAAGAATGGTTTAAAAAATGACGGCATCAGGTGGAAAATACAATACAAGTCATGTTTTTCTGCTTTGATGGCTGTGGGATCAAAAATGTTAGTTTGAATGGGTTTCAATGGAGCATTTTTTGACCTTAATAGTCTGAATGTAACTATTTAGTTTCCACAGTGTATTTTAGACTTATTTGCAGCTCAGCTCCTACAATAAGTCTAAAATACACTGTGGAAACTAAATAGTTACATTCAGACTATTAAGGTCAAAAAATGCTCCATTGAAACCCATTCAAACTAACATTTTTGATCCCAC
>NW_024640699.1:0-609 GCF_008729295.1 Plectropomus leopardus
GGTCAAAATGACCTCATCAGGTGGAAAATAGTCAAAATGACAAATTCAGAGTCAAAAGCCCAGAATGACACCCAGAAATAATACAAGTCCTGTTTTTCTGCTCTGATGGCTGTGGGATCAAAAATGTCAGTTTGAATGGGTTTCAATGGAGTATTTTTGGACCTGAACAGTCTGAATGTAACTATTTAGTTTCCACAGTGTATTTTAGACTTATTGTGGGAGCTGAGCTGGAAATTCAAAGATTAAACAAAAAATACACAGTCTTTCAGAAATGTATGCCATATGCATGAACACAGCCAAAACTATCAAAAAATGAAGAAAGAAAAGCGCAGAAAATGAGTCAAACAGTCCCTAAAGGGTTAATGTTCCACTGGATAATAATTCAGATAGGCATTACAATAAATTTCTGGAGTTTATCATCTCAAAAACTAAATTTCCATTGTTTTCTGTCTTATTTGAGACAGAGTTCTCATTAAAAGCAGAAGTGTGTTTCTGTTCTTACCGAGATATTCGTACTCTTCCTTCAGAGCCATGCCGTTATGAGAGAAACACTGCTGGCAGATCAGAGCGTATCTACAGGAGGAACAGAGGGAGAGAGGCTGCTTTTAT
>NW_024640700.1:0-308 GCF_008729295.1 Plectropomus leopardus
CAGCGGGTAGAAAAGAAGTCCCTTTCATTTCTGGAGAGAGTGAAGGCACAATGTTGGTAAGTCAATGGGCAGGTTAAGTTTTTGGCCTTTTTGTGTACCAATGTGGGCCTTCACTCTCTCCAGAAATGAAAGGGACTTCTTTTCTACCCGCTGTCCGAGGACATCCAGCTGGACCTCGTCCAGGGCAATAGCAAGATAAGGCTGCCTGTAGTGAGGAAGGTCATTTCGCTCAACGCTGTCCATCTGAAATCAGTGTTAAAGGTTACTGGCAGTAAAGTCAAGTTTCACTTTGTTCGATAAAACCATAT
>NW_024640701.1:0-993 GCF_008729295.1 Plectropomus leopardus
CAGCTTTGCACTCCCTCCCCCCGCCTCTCTACTGCTCTACTGACCAAAAAAAACCCCTTTTACCAAATCTGTTAAACCACAAAAAGGTTACTGATTACAGCAGAGCCTCAAATTAAAAAACAAAAAACATAATTTGATGCATCAGATAACATTTTTCCATCAAACACATCGGACACACGTTACAAGCCTGGGACGGTTTCTGAGTCTATTTTTGCAGTGTGAAATCTGCAACAACAGATGTGTAACGTGTGACGGCGTGCGCACCTTCGCTGCAGAGTCGGGGTCTTTTGATTGCAGCAGTCCTAAAACTTGAGACACACATGCTGAGAAGTGCTCGTACCTTGAAATGGGAAAAAATGTTTTTACTTCGTTGTCAGACACTGAGATTAAGCGCTGCATGTGAGAAACGTGTGTGTAAACGTGTGTGTAAACGTGTGTGCACCTGGTGAGGTAATCTGCTATCTTGGGGTTCTTCAACAAGTCGACCAAAAGGTCAACAGAGTATTTCCTTGTCAGAGTGCCGTCGCCGTTCACGATGATGTTGAACACGAGCTGGAAAGTCTGGTGGACGTTCTTTGAGTCGAAGAGCTGATGGAGAAACACAAAAATAAATAAGTGGAACTGCCATTAAGAGACTTGTGTAAAACTAGTTGTTTTTGCTTTCTTGGAAACAAAAACTGAAGTGAAAAAGAGGAACAATGACACACCTTAAAGATGAAGACATGTTAAGCTTCTGAAACAGTTATTAAAAACAACAACAGTTTTGCATAAGTGAGTCCTACGTAATATTTAACCCTGAAGACTCACTTTAAAATTACATTTTAAATTATTATACTTTCATTGAGTTTATTTTTTTAACCAACATCCCTTCTTATCATAAACATCAAATATTCATTAATTTTCAGAATTTTAACCCTTTAAAATGCCAGGTTTTTGTTGTGATGCCACTATGTTTTTAGATGGGGAAAAAATACAATACACAATCAATACACT
>NW_024640702.1:0-327 GCF_008729295.1 Plectropomus leopardus
CAAGAGGACCCAAAACTTTACTACCATACAGTATTATTGGTTCAGTTTTTGAGTCAGATTCTGATGGGTATATTAATGTTTGAAGACTTTTTTATAGTAACCATGTTGTAGGGCCTTTTTAGATGGAGCCAGCAATATGAGATCATCTGCAAAGAGCAGGCATTTAATCTCTGAGTCAGAGAGGGTGAGGCCGGGGATATCTGATTGTTCTAGTGATTTTGCCAGATCATCAATATAAATATTAAACAGGGTGGGGCTGAGACTGCAGCACTGTTTCACTCCTCTAATCTGGGGAAAGAAATCTGTTTCCATATTAGCCCTTTTCAC
>NW_024640703.1:0-402 GCF_008729295.1 Plectropomus leopardus
CAATGCGTGAGATCACAAGAGCCTGAACCAGAAGCTGTGTGGCCTGTTGGGTCAGGAAGGGTCTGATCTTCCTGATGTTGTAGAGGGCATAACGGCAAGACCGGGAAACTGAGGCCACATTAACCTTAAAGGTCAGCTGGTCATCAATCATGACACCCAGGTTTGTGGCTGAGTTTGTGGGCACAAGTAGGCTCGAGTCAAGTTGGACACTGATCCGAGGCTGAGCAGATGGACAAGCTGGAAAGACCATGAGCTCGGTCTTCGACAGATTTAGCTGAAGGTGGCGTTCCTTCATCCGTGTGGAGATATCAGCCAGACACGCTGATATCCGAGCTGAGACCGTTCTGTCATCAGGTGGAAAGGAGAGGAAGAGCTGAGTGTCATCAGCATAGCAGTGGTAGG
>NW_024640704.1:0-238 GCF_008729295.1 Plectropomus leopardus
GTGATCAATGGACTCAAAATCAGTGTGGGATGATAGTACTCCACTGGTTGCATGAGATACACCTCTTGTTTTTACATTTTACACCTTTTATGATTTTTATTATTTTTTTATATGTAAATATTAGCATAATGTTTGTAACATCCCCTTTCCTGTCATGAACACCACTGTTTTAGTTAATAATGTGGGACCACGTCCGAAATTTTCTGTTCTGTCATGTTATGCTTCATTGTCGCTGTAT
>NW_024640705.1:0-214 GCF_008729295.1 Plectropomus leopardus
TAATTTCTTGATGGGGCTGTAATCAGTGGCAAAGTTTGCACCCAGGCTCAGAACAATGGATTTTTCTTGGTTTTTTGTAGAACAGCTCTAAGGCTCTGTTGTACGGAAATTCCCCAAGAAGTGGCCCGTTGATGCTCAGCAGCATACATGCTGCAAGGTGATCCCCCTGCAGCCTGTTTCTCAAGTCAGTCTTCACCTACAAATAGAAACAATA
>NW_024640706.1:0-601 GCF_008729295.1 Plectropomus leopardus
ACTTCAAGGCCTGGAAAAAAGTCAAGTAATTTTGTTTCACAAACGTAACGTGTTCGAGGGCCTTCAGAAATGTGAAAATCCAACATTATTTTCTGTTTTTACCGTTTCTGATGTGATCAATGGAATGGCCACGATTTGTAAAGAAAAAAAATCGGAAATTTTTCTCCCCAAAACTGGCAGCGATTTTGAATTTTTTAGGTTAGAAAAGAAAAAAAAGAGTCAAAATTTCTTAAAAAGTCACCAAAGACTTTTAAAGAAAAAAAACTCCAAAATTTGTTAAAGAAAAAAACGTGCCAAAATGTTTTCTTTAAAAATCGGCAATAAAAACTGATGAAGAGTATCAGTTGTCATTTCAGGGAATGCTTTTGAAAATTTGGCTTCAGTCTCATGAGTCATGGAAATTTATTAGTAAAAATGTACATAAACGCTGGTTTCAGGTTTTGAGTCCTGCAGTCAGGAGAGGTTGGCCTATTATCAGCACAATGTGCTTAAATTTACCTGAAGTTTGTTTCAGATGGAGCTTTTCATTTTTATATAATGCTGGAAAGTTTAATCAATAATAATAAATCATATGTTTATTACACTCCAACACACCATGGTC
>NW_024640707.1:0-516 GCF_008729295.1 Plectropomus leopardus
CTTAAAAGTAGCAGGAAAAGTGCCAGTTTTTAGGGAGGAATTGACAATGTGTGTGACTGCAGGTTTGATAGTGGGCAGGATGGTCTGCAGGATGCGGGTGGGTATTGGATCGAGAGGACATGTTGTAGGTTTTGAGCTCAGAAGAAGTCTGGAGACCTCATCCTCGGTCAGAGGAGCGAAAGAGCAGTGTGAAGCGACAGTAGTGGAATTGAGCTGACTCGGCCGGTCAGGCTCAGAGAACTGGTTGCTGATTACAACCACCTTTTCAGTGAAAAAGGAGGAAAACATGTCTGGAGTCAGTGTAGGGGAAGGCTGAGCAGCTGGAGGAGAAAGCAAGGAGTTGAACACCATAAAGAGTTTTCTTGAATCAGTGGCAGCACAGATCTTGTTCTGATAGAAGGCTTTCTTAGCGGACTGCAAGGAAGAGGTAAAGGAAGCAAGTTTCTGTTTGTATGAGGACAAATCAGTGGCAGGGGCGGATCTAGAAAAATATTTATGGGGTGGCAAGAAGGGGGC
>NW_024640708.1:0-3763 GCF_008729295.1 Plectropomus leopardus
CGATAGCAGAGTACGAGGAGGAACTTTCTCGATCAAAAGAGGAAAACGAGCGACAGCAGAAACTCCTGGACGCTGTTTTCAACCCTCAGCTTCACTTACACAGAGCAGGTTTTCTCTTTAACACATTAAAAACATAATAATTACTGTAATTTTGTTCAGTTAATATCCAGTCTGTCGACGTGTGAAAGCAACGTCGGCGTCTGTGGTGTCGATAGCAACAAGAGCAAAACATTACATGGTTGGTACGGTCATGGAAAACCTGGAAAAGCCATCGGATATGCGAATTCCAGGCCTGGAATAATTTGAAGATCTAAATAAACATAGATTTTTGAAACGATTTATTGAATTTTGTATTGCAAACTTGGACAATAATATGCGATGCGGTCAGGATCGTCGCAAATGTCAACATCTAACGATAATTCAGGTTTTTACGGTTTCTGATCATGATAAATTGTGTAATTTTTTTAAGAAAATAGTCTTTCCAAATCCATATATGCACGGTTTTGACAGGCATGAGAAAAAAAGAAATTTAAAAAAGTCACACATTTTTATTGGGATTTTTGTTTTTTTAAATCACCTTAACAGTTTTAAAGAAAAATAAAATTGTTTTTTTTGTCAGAAAATAAAGATTTTTTTTTTAAATGGTTAAATGTCTTCTTTTTGAAAGAAAAAAATCAATTTTACTTCTTTAAATATCTCTAGAAGTTTTTGGCAAAAAAAAAAAAAATTTTCTTAAAATATTGGCCAAAAAAATAATAAAATGCCATGCTATTTTTTTAAAAAAATATTGACACAATTTTTCATTGAAAAAAAGCATTTAAAAAAAGAAGAAAAAAGCATTTAAATTTTTGAAGGAAAAAATAAATCCTCAAAAATTTTGTACGATAAAAAATTTAAAAATGCTTCTTAAATCCATGGGCCTGCAGTCTTGGAAGGCATGTTTTTTTTAAATCACAAAGAAATGTTGAAAGAAAAAAAGTCACATTTTAAAGAAAAAGAAATCCCTATTTTTGCTTCCTCGAGTCTGTAATTTGTACATAATTTATTAATTATAATCAGTTCTGAATTTATTGTATTTAAAATACATATATATTATAAAAAGCCATCATACAGTAATGAAAAGGAGCTAAAAAGAAGAATTGATGGTTGTTTCAGAGATTGTATGGTCTTTAAAATTGTGTATGAACTCTGGTGTTTCCTGTTTCCTGCAGACGTCCAGCAGCTGTTGGTGGTTAAAGAAGAGGTTCCTCCTGAGCAGCAGGAGTGGACCTCCAACGTGGACCAGGAGGACCCAGAACCGCCGACCATTAAAGAGGAGCAGCAGGAGCTCTGGATCGGTCAGGAGGGGGAGCAGCTTCAAGGACAGGAGGAGAACAATGTCACCAAGGTCCAATTCACTCCTGTCTCTGTGAAGAGTGAAGACGATGAAGAGAAACCTCAGACCTCACAGCTTCATCAAAGACAGACTGAGCAGATGGAAACTGATGAAGAGGACTGTGGAGGACCAGAATCAAGTAGACATTTACAACCTGAGACTGAGGACAAGACTGGAGACTCTCCTGAACCGGAGACGGACGACAGTGACGATTATTGGAAGGAGATCAGAAACTATCAGTCAGATTTAAACTCTCTGAATACCAATGAAGTATCGGTCAGTGATGTGAAATATTGTGCTGCGGAGAAACGATTTAGCTGCTCTGATTGCGGCAAAAGATTTGACCGAATACTGCATCTGTGGCAGCACATGAGAACCCACACAGGAGAGAAACCTTTCAGCTGCTCCGTTTGTGGGAAAAGATTCCGCTTAGAGCAACATCTGAAGAGACACCTGATGACTCACACAGGAGAAAAACCGTTCAGCTGCTCCGTCTGCAAGAAAACGTTCACCCATCACGGAAATTTAGACAAACACATGAGAACTCACACAGGAGATAAACCTTTCAGCTGCTCAGTTTGTAAGAAATCCTTCATAGAGCGCGGGTATTTACAGAAACACATGATAATCCACACAGGAGAGCAACCCTTTAGCTGCTCCGAGTGTGACAAGAGATTCCTCCGAAAGCAAACGTTAGTGCATCACATGAGAACCCACACAGGAGAGAAACCTTATAGCTGCCCTGAGTGTGAGAAAAGATTCAGCTTGGGGCAACATCTAAAGAGGCATCTGAGAAGTCACACAGGAGAAAAACCTTTTAGCTGCTCCGTTTGTAAAAGATCATTTTCAGAGAGAGGAAATTTACAAAAACACATGAAAACTCACACAGGAGAGAAACCCTTCAGCTCCTTAGGTGGTGACAAATCTTTCACGCATTTTGGAAATTTACAGACACACGCGATGACTCACACAGGAGAGAAGCCTTTTAGCTGCAGTGTTTGTGACAAAAGATTCACCTTGCGTGTGCAGCTCATAAACCATCAGTGTGTTGGTCGTCAGTCCTCACAGACTCCCCAAACTGAGGAGAATAAAGACGCAGAGCCTTCGGCCAGCAGCTCAAATGATCAGATGGAGACAGAAGTCGATGGAGAGGACTGTGGAGGACCAGAATCAGCCAGGAGCTCAAATCCAGATACACATCTACAACCTGATTTAGATTAGAAAACTAGAAAACTTCATTTATCCCTAATACCTAGTTCAGTTTGACAACCTACCCCATTTGCATAATAGAGAAATTTAGTGAATTTTATAAAACAAAAAAAAACAAGAAATATACTCCGAAGAGCAGCAGCACTCCAACAACAACAACAAGCGGATTCACTGGACGGAAAATGGTCAGATGGCCTCATAGTTCCTTTTGCTTTCTGGATCGCACGTTTCTTCCAGATTGAACACTAATCTTTGACTGGACTCCAGTGATCTTGGACTTAAAGGGTGCTGCAAGACTCTTCCAAACCCGAGACTGAACACTTGATGATGACAGGAAGACTTGAAAATCTCGATGAGCTTTCAAACTCTCTGAAAAGTGGTGAAGCCCAAGTACATCGTTTGACACTTATTTCTACCTAAATATAGTTAAAATGTTCGGAGTGGGGTTAAGCATTCGGCTTGTGGAGATGCATGAAGATTCATACAGAGAGAAACCTGTTATTTACTCACTTTTTGTTACACTCTTTCCTTGGAAGGTGAACTTTTATCTACGTCTACGGCACGTCTGTCCATCCTGGAAGAAGGATCCCTCCTCAGTTGCTCTTCCTGAGGTTTTTAAAGGATTTTTGGGGGAGTTTTTCATTGGTCGCTGTGAGGGTCTGAGGACAGAGGGATGTCGTGTGCTGTGTGCTCTCTGAGGCAATTTGTGATTTATGAAAATTTATAAATAAAACTGAATTGAAAAATTGAATTTAAGTGTTATTGTCACATGAGGTTTTTGCTGGTTCAGGAGAAAAAGCCTCCAGCTGCTTATTTTATACTAAACATTTTACCAAATTAGCTCTTGGTTCTTGAACTGGTTCTGTTCAGGAATATAAGTGTTATCCAACGTGGGTTTGCTAGACAGTTGTAATAAAGGAAGATTAGTTACATTTACTTACATTTTAAAGGCAATCATTTTCCAAGATTATTTTAACCATTTGAAATCTGAGCTGATTTATTTTTTAATACAAAAACATCGGGAGAGGGCATCTTGGCAACTTAAAAATTAAAAATGGACTAAAAATTAACAAAAATAAAAACTAAAGTAAAAGAGTTACCAAAAAAGTAAAACAAAAAAAAGCAAATAAATGAAATAAAATAGTGCAAAATCACAAATATAAAAAGTGCGAAAAATAT
>NW_024640709.1:0-480 GCF_008729295.1 Plectropomus leopardus
TAAAAAGTACGAGTCTTACAGTGCAAAACAAAACAAGTAACACAAGTAACAGTGTAACAGTGCAAGAAACAGAACCATGGAATTAAAGTATATACAAGAATGGACACATTTATCCATCTAATTTGTATTTTCATTATACCTACTTTGCTCCATAGACTTTAATAATAAATATAAAGTCAACCAAAGATGGCACCTATTCATTCCTGTGGAGATTTTTGCCTGGGGCATATGCCAAAAAAGTTTTCTAGCTTCTGGGTTTACTTCCACTGTATGCAGACTTTGTACCTATAAAACCACCATGGCTACAAAATTTAGAATAGAAAGATTCACAATTGACCTTGAAGTCTGAGATGTCCTGGTGACAGATTTGCAGACTTCTCTTTTATAGTGGTGGTCCATGGGAAAATGCAACGTCCATGGCAACTAGGAAAAATTTGCCTTGATTTCATTTATTTCCTTCTTGATCTCTGTCATTCCTTG
>NW_024640710.1:0-411 GCF_008729295.1 Plectropomus leopardus
TTATACAGGTTTGAGTGCAACTTTATGGTGTGGATGTGCCGCATGACTAGCAGCAGTGCCGGTGATGTGCATGTATGAATGTAAATCCGGCTGTTACTTGAGAGGAGCATGTGTGTTTAGTTGACTCTCTCTGACACATAAAAATCTGCCTGTGGGTTTTGGGAGTTGTACTGCAAGCATGTGATAAAGTTTGATAAAACCTTTTGTTCTTTGAGAGGGAGCTATGTGAAGTTTGTTATATTTCCTCAACTGATGTCACGTCTGATATGGAGCTAGAGAGAAGTTAGCTTCCCAGACCTCTGTAGCCCGCTTCTCATCTCTGTTTGTGGCCAGTAGTTCGAGCGGCAATTTTCTAAATTTCCCCCTTTTTGAATTTTTTAATTTATTATATAGTTATTTTTATAGTTTATT
>NW_024640711.1:0-220 GCF_008729295.1 Plectropomus leopardus
ACATTCAAGAATAGTCCAAAACACCATAATATAGCATGTTGAAAAAAAAAGACCAAAAATGTAATACTATAGTATGACAAAAAATCTCATAAAATGACATGTCCCCAAGTCCATCCTGTGACAGATGTGGACAAGATCCAGCTTCTCTAGCACATATGTTCTGGAAGTGCCCACAAATTGTTAATTATTGGAATAGGATATTCCAAACTCTATCTGAGGT
>NW_024640712.1:0-416 GCF_008729295.1 Plectropomus leopardus
TTTTTGCCATACTATAGCATGCGATTCTTGGCCATTTTCTCAACATGCTAAATTCTGATGTTTTTGGCCATTTTTGCTCTTCCTTTTCACTTTGTATACTATGTTGCATCTCTACGAGCTATAATATGTTGTTTTTAGCCATTTTTGGGAAATGTCAAAATTTGACATTGTTGCCATACTATAGCATGCGATTTTTGGACATTTTTTCAACATGCTAAATTCTGATGTTTTTGGCCATTTTTGCTCTTTCTTTTCACTTTGTATACTATGACGCATCTCTACGAGCTTTAATATGTTGTTTTTAGTCATTTTTGAGACATGTCAAAATTTGACATTGTTGCCATACTATAGCATGCGATTTTTGGCCATTTTTTCAACATGCTAAATTCTGACGTTTTTGGCTATTTTTGCTCTTT
>NW_024640713.1:0-449 GCF_008729295.1 Plectropomus leopardus
CATGCTATAGTATGGCGAAAAATGTCAAAATATGACATGTCAAAAAATGGCCCGAAAACAATATAGAATGGCTTATTAAAACACGTTATAGTGTTGCATGTGGATGAAATGACTAAAAACAACCAAAAACATCATGTTTTAGCATGTAAAAAAATGACCAAAATATTCTGGCGAAAAATGTCAAAATCTGAAATGTCAAAAAAAGGCCTGAAAACAACATAAAATAGCATACTGAACCACTTCATAGTGTAGTATATTGAAGAAAGGACTAAAAACAACCAAAAACATATTATTTTAGCATGCCCAAAAAACGACCAAAAATCGCATGCTATAGTATGGCGAAAAATGTCAAAATATGACATGTCTAAAAAAGGCCTCGAAACAACATAAAGTAGCACGTTAAGACATGTTATAGTGTAGCATGTGGAAGAAAGGACTAAAAACAACCA
>NW_024640714.1:0-624 GCF_008729295.1 Plectropomus leopardus
AAGCAGGAAATCTTTTACAGCAAAGTAAACATTAATATAAGGTGTGTAAAACACATTATGTTAAAGTGAAAATTACAAAAGTTAAAAAAAATATTATCAGGTTCTTATCATAGCAGATTTGGTCTGTTGGTTTGATTTGTTTCTAAAAACACAGGTAAATACAGTGAGCAACTTAAAAAAAAAGCAAACTTGGGGAAAAAAACAGGACATGATCTGATAGTAAGCACTGGGGATATATATATATATATTCAAATGTATGTTGCTAAGAGGGTTAAAAATATATATATTTTTGCTATTTATTTGTCATTTTCCTTATTCTTCTGTCCTTCTCATAATCATCTTGTAACTTTCTATTAAGTTCTTGATAGTTTTTATTTTTTAAGTTGTCCATCACTGTCTTCCCATGTTTTTGCAAGAAATCGGGCCAATTTGCTCAGGTTTCAAAGGGTTAAAGAGGAGGAACTGTACAGTAAATAATATAAAACATACAAGAATAAAAGAAATAAAAACAGTTAATTAAAGCTGCAAGCCGCGATGAACGGGCCCTCGCACCTCTACACACGTCGGGGCACTGGCACGACTCTGAGGCGGTCATTCATTTTAGGGAAAGTCAGTTTTTGCACG
>NW_024640715.1:0-239 GCF_008729295.1 Plectropomus leopardus
TCTGCTGTTGATCCTGGCTCCCTGTCAGTTTGTGCGTTTCCCTGTGTCTCTAGCTTGTAAAGCTAATGTTTTATTGTCAAGTCAAGTCAAGTCAGTTTTATTTATAGAGCCCATTATCACAAAACATGGTTTGCCTAAGAGGGCTTTACAGTGTACGACATCCCTCTGCCCTTAGACCCTCACATCACCCAAGGAAAAACTGCCGAAAAAGAACCCCTGAACGGGGGAAAAAAAAAGAA
>NW_024640716.1:0-496 GCF_008729295.1 Plectropomus leopardus
ACTGCATCTGGGTTCTACACACACCCGTTTCATGCTGAGCCCACGGGAAGGAGGTCCCATGTCGCCTCTTCAGGCTGTGCCCGGCCGGGCCCCCATTGGGTAAAGGCCCGGCCACCAGGCGCTCGCCATCGAGCCCCACCCCCAGGCCTGGCTCCAGGGGGGGGCCCCGGAGACCCGCGTCCGGGCGAGGGGAACTCTGAGCCATTGGTCGGCATCATCATAGGGGTCTTGTGAGCTACACTTTGTCTGGTCCCTCCCCTAGGTCCTGTTTGCCATGGGTGACCCTACCAGGGGCATGAAGCCCCCGACAACTGAGCTCCTAGGATCAGTGGGACACGCAAACCCCTCCACCACGGTAAGGTGGTAGCTCAGGGATAATCCTCACTGTATATAATGTATTGACCAAAAACCACCTTGTCCATCATATTAAACCCTTTTCACACTCTCCCCCACAGTGACTGAGAAACAGGTCTCTATGCAGGAAGAGTGTGAAAAG
>NW_024640717.1:0-239 GCF_008729295.1 Plectropomus leopardus
TCTGCTGTTGATCCTGGCTCCCTGTCAGTTTGTGCGTTTCCCTGTGTGCCTAGCTTGTAAAGCTAATGTTTTATTGTCAAGTCAAGTCAAGTCAGTTTTATTTATAGAGCCCATTATCACAAAACATGGTTTGCCTAAGAGGGCTTTACAGTGTACGACATCCCTCTGCCCTTAGACCCTCACATCACCCAAGGAAAAACTGCCGAAAAAGAACCCCTGAACGGGGGAAAAAAAAAGAA
>NW_024640718.1:0-427 GCF_008729295.1 Plectropomus leopardus
GTCTTTGTGGGACATGTCATTTTTTGACATTTTTCGGCATACTATAGTATGGCATTTTTGGTTGTTTTTTGACATGTCATATTATGGTGGTGTTGGCTGTTTTTGCAACATTCTATGCTCTGACGTGTCTCTGTATGCCATTTTATACTGTTTTGAGTGGTTTTCAGCTGTTTTTGGGCCATGTCTTATTTTAACTTTTTTCACCATACTATAGTATTGGTTTTTGGGCCATTTTTTTCAACATGCCTTATTATAGTGTTTTTGGCAGTTTTTGCTACATTCTATGCCATGGTGTGTCTGGGCACACTATTTTATACAATTTTCAGCTGTTTTTAGGACGTGAGATTTTGACATTTTCGCCATACTTGCTTTTTGGGGCTTTTTTTTTAACATGCTATTTAATGGGTTCTTGGGCCGTTTTTGGATG
>NW_024640719.1:0-1425 GCF_008729295.1 Plectropomus leopardus
CCATTTTTTGGACATGCTAAATTATGAGGTTTTTGGCATTTTTCAGACGTTATTCCCACTTTGGTTACAATGACACATGTCTANATTTGACTTTTTTCGACATACTATACTATTGCCTTCATCGGCCATTTTTTGGACGTGCTAAAGTATTAGGTTTTTGGCCTTTTTCGGACTTTATTCCCACTTTGTATGCTATGGTGCGTCTCTACGAACTATTCTATGTCGTTTTCAGCCATTTTTAGGAGCGGTCAAAATTTGACATTTTTCGACATACTATACTATTGCCTCTTTCTGCCTTTTTTTGGATGTGCTAAATTATGAGGTTTTTGGTCCTTTTTGGACTTTATTCCCACTTTGTTTGCAATGACGTGTCTCTACGAACTATTCTATGTCGTTTTCTGCCATTTTTAGGAGCGGTCAAAATTTGTCTTTTTTCGACATACTATACTATTGCCTTCATCGGCCATTTTTTGGACATGCTAAAGTATGAGGTTTTTGGCCTTTTTCAGACGTTATTTACCACTTTGTTTACTATTACACGTGTCTACGAACTATTCTATATCGTTTTCAGCCATTTTTATGAGCGGTCAAAATTTGACTTTTTTCGACATACTATCCTATTGCCTTTATCGACCATTTTTTGGACATGCTAAATTATGAGGTTTTTGGCCCTTTTCGGACTTTTTTCCCACTTTGTATGCTATGGCGCGTCTCTACGAACTATTCTATGTCGTTTTCAGCGATTTTTAGCAGCGGTCAAAATTTCACTTTTTTCAACATACTATACTATTGCGTTTTTTGACCATTTTTTGGACATGCTAAATTATGAGGTTTTTGGCATTTTTCAGACATTATTCCCACTTTGTTTGCAATTACGCGTGTCTACGAGCTATTCTATGTCGTTTTCAGCCATTTTTAGGAGCGGTCAAAATTTGACTTTTTTCGACATACTATACTATTGCGTTTTTTGACCATTTTTTGGACATGCTAAAGCATTAGGTTTTTGGCCTTTTTCGGACTTTTTTCCCACTTTGTGTGCTATGGCGCGTCTCTACGAACTATTCTATGTTGTTTTCAGCCATTTTTAGGAGCAGTCAAAATTTGACTTTTTTCGACATACTATACTACTGCCTCTTTCGGCCATTTTTTGGACATGCTAAATTATGAGGTCTTTGGCCTTTTTTGGACTGTATTCCCACTTTGTATGATTTGGCACATCTCTACGACCTATTCTATGTTGTTTTTAGCCATTTTTAGGAGCGGTCAAAAAGTGACCTTTTTAGACATACTATACTATTGACTCTTTCGGCCATTTTTTGGACATGCTAAATTATGAGGTTTTTGGCCCTCTTAAGACTTTATTCCCACTTTGTATGCTATGACGCGTCTCTACGAACTATTCTATATCGTTTTCAGCCATTTTTA
>NW_024640720.1:0-425 GCF_008729295.1 Plectropomus leopardus
TGGTTGTTTTTGGACGTTTTTTCAACACGGCACACTATAATGCGTCTATACATGCTATTCTATGTTGTTTTCAGCCATTTTTGTGGCATGTCATATTTTGACATTTTTGCCATAGTATAGTATGCGATTTTTTGTCGTTTTTTCAATGTGCTTAAATATGATGTTTTTGGTTGTTTTTGGACGTTTTTTCAACACTGCACACTATAATGCATCTCAACATGCTAATCTATGTTGTTTTCAGCCATTTTTGTGACATGTCATATTTTGACATTTTTGCCATAGTATAGTATGCGATTTTTTTTCATTTTTTCAATGTGCCAAAATGTGATGTTTTTGGTCGTTTTCGAGGGTTTTTTCAACACGGCACACTATAACGCGTCTAAACATGCTATTCTATGTTGTTTTCAGCCATTTTTGTGACATGT
>NW_024640721.1:0-321 GCF_008729295.1 Plectropomus leopardus
GCCTTCGGGTTGGGGGAAGGATCCTGACTGTTGTTTGTGCCTATGGTCCAAATGGCAGTTCAGAGTATCTACCCTTTTTGGAGTCCTTAGAGGGGGTGCTGGAGAGTGTTCCTTGGTGGACTTCAACACTCACGTTGGCAACGACAGTGAGACCTGGAGGGGCGTGATCGGGAGGAATGGCCCCCCCGATCTGAACCCGAGTGGTGTTTTGTTATTGGACTTCTGTGCTCACCACAGATTGTCCATAACGAACACCATGTTCAAGCATAAGGGCGTCCATATGCGCACTTGGCATCAGGACACCCTAGGCCGCAGTTCAAT
>NW_024640722.1:0-324 GCF_008729295.1 Plectropomus leopardus
GGGAGGCGGGGGACATTGAGTCCGAGTGGGCCATGTTCCGTGCCTCCGTTGCTGAGGCGGCCAACCGCCTCTGTGGCCATAAGGTGGTCGGTGCCTGTCGGGGCGGCAACACCCAAACCTGTTGGTGAACACCGGCAGTAAGGGATGCCATCAAGCTGAAGAAGGAGTCCTATCGGGCCTTCTTGGCCTGTGGGACTCCGGAGGCAGCAGACAGGTACCGACAGGCCAAGCGGAGTGCGGCGGCGGTCACCGAGGTGAGGAGTGTAGGAGGAGCGTAGGAGGAGTTCGGCGAGGCCATGGAAAACGACTTCCGGATGGCTTCGA
>NW_024640723.1:0-400 GCF_008729295.1 Plectropomus leopardus
GATGCCAAGTGCGCATATGGACACCCTTATGCTTGAACATGGTGTTCGTTATGGACAATCTGTGGCGAGCACAGAAGTCCAATAACAAAACACCACTCGGGTTCAGATCGGGGGGGGCCATTCCTCCCGATCACACCCCTCCAGGTCTCACTGTCATTGCCAACGTGAGCGTTGAAGTCCCCCAGCAGAACGAGGGGGTCCCCAGAAGGAGCACTCTCCAGCACCCCCTCTGAGGGCTCCAAAAAGGGTGGATCATAGGTACAAACAACAGTCAGGATCCGTCCCCCAACCCAAAGGCGGAGGAAAGCGACCCTCTCATTCACCGGCGTAAACTCCAATGTGCAGGCACCGAGCCGGCGCCACTCACCAGTGGCAACTCCAGAGTGGAAGAGAGTCCATC
>NW_024640724.1:0-213 GCF_008729295.1 Plectropomus leopardus
GGACTTGCGGCCGTATGTCTTGGACACTCGGGTGAAGAGAGGGGCGGTGCTGTCAACCGATCACCACCTGGTGGTGAGTTGGCTCCGATGGTGGGGGAGGACGCCGGTCAGACCTGGCAGACCCAAAGGCATTGTGAGGGTCTGCTGGGAACGTCTGGCAGAGTCTCCCGTCAGAAGGAACTTCAACTCCCACCTCCGGAAGAGCTTCGACCA
>NW_024640725.1:0-395 GCF_008729295.1 Plectropomus leopardus
TATAATGAACACCATGTTCAAGCATAAGAGTGTCCATCTTGGACACTTGGGTAAAGAGAGGGGCGGAGCTGTCAACCGACCACCACCTGGTGGTGAGTTGGCTCCGATGGTGGGGGAGGACGCCGGTCAGACCTGGCCGACCCAAACGTATTGTGAGGGTCTGCTGGGAACGTCTGGCAGAGTCTCCCGTCAGAAGGAGCTCCAACTCCCACCTCCGGGAGAGCTTCGACCATGTCCCGGGGGAGGCGGGGGACATTGAGTCCGAGTGAGCCATGTTCCGTGTCTCCATTGCTGAGGCAACTGACCGGTGCTGTGGCTGTAAGGTGGTTGGTGCCCGTCAGGGCGGCAACACCCGAACCCGCTGGTGGACACCAGCGGTAAGGGGTGCCGTCAAG
>NW_024640726.1:0-400 GCF_008729295.1 Plectropomus leopardus
AGGCGGGGGGAGGCTACCCTCTCATTCACCGGCGTAAACTCCAACGTACAGGCACCGAGCCGGGGGGCAATAAGTATTGCCACCCCTGCCCGGCGCCTCTCACCAGTGGCAACTCCAGCGTGGAAGAGAGTCCATCCCCTCTCAAGAAGACTGGTTCCGGAGCCCAAGCCATGCGCCGAGGTGAGGCCGACTATATCTAGTCGGAACTTCTCGACCTCGCGCACCTGCTCAGGCTCCTTCCCCACCAGAGAGGTGACATTCCACGTCCCCAGAGCTAGCTCTGCAGCCGAGGATCGGACCGCCAAGGTCCCCGCCTTCGGCTGCCGCCCAGCTCACACTGCACCCGACCCCTACGGCCCCTCCCCTCCTACGGTGTGTCATGGTTCCTGCTTCCTCCCCC
>NW_024640727.1:0-632 GCF_008729295.1 Plectropomus leopardus
AAAACAGCTGAAAACCATCTAAAATAGCGTGTAGAAACACGTCAAAACAAAGAATAATGAAAAAACGGCAAAAAACACCCTTTTATGGAACGCTGAAAAAATGACCAAAAAAGCAAGGCTATAGTATGGCAAAAATGTCAAAAAATGACGTTTCCCAAAAACATCCGAAAACAGCTGAAAACTGCATTAAATAGCGTGTCGAAACACGTCATACCAAACAATAATGCAGAAACGGCCAAAAACAACACAACTTGGCACGTTGAAAAAATGACCAAAAAAGCAAGGCTATAGTATGGCAAAAATGTCAAAAATGACGTTTCCCAAAAACATCTGAAAACAGCCTGAAACTGCATTAAATAGTGTGTCAACACACGCCATAGCAAACAATAATGCAAAAACAGCCAAAAACACCCTTTTATGGCATGTTGAAAAAATGACCAAAAAAGCAAGGCTATAGTATGGCAAAAATGTCAAAAAATGAGGTTTCCCAAAAACATCCAAAAACAGCTTAAAACCATCGAAAATAGCGTGTCAAAACACGCCATAGCAAAGAATAATGCAAAAACTGCCAAAAACAACATAACTTGGCACACTGAAAAAATGACCAAAAAAGCAAGGCTATAGTATGGCAA
>NW_024640728.1:0-311 GCF_008729295.1 Plectropomus leopardus
CCCTAGGCCGCAGTTCAATGATCAACTTTGTAGTCGTATCGTTGGACATGCGGCCGTATGTCTTGGACACTCGGGTGAAGAGAGGGGTGGAGCTGTCAACCGATCAACACCTGGTGGTGAGTTGGCTCCAATGGTGGGGGAGGACGCCGGTCAGACCTGGCAGAACCAAACGCATAGTGACGGTCTGCTGGGAACGTCTGGCAGAGTGTCCCGTCAGAAGGAGCTTCAACTCCCACCTCCGGAAGAGCTTCAAGCATGTCCCGGGGTAGGCTGGGGACAATGAGTCCTAGTGGGCCGTGTTCCGTGCCTCT
>NW_024640729.1:0-450 GCF_008729295.1 Plectropomus leopardus
TTTCCACTTTGTACGCTATAACGCGCTTCTACAAGCTATTCTAAGTCATTTTCAGACATTTTTAGGAGGGGTCCAATTTTGACTTTTTTCGCCATACTATACTATTGCCTTTTTTTCCCCATTTTTGGGACATGCTAAATTAGCAGGTTTTTGGCCTTTTTTGACCTTTATTTCCACTTTGTATACTATTACGCATCTCTATAAACTATTCTATATCATTTTTAGCCATTTTCAGGAGCGGTCCAATTTTGAATTTTTCGCCATACTATACTATTGCCTTTTTTTCGCCATTTTTTGGGACATGCTAAATTAGCTGGTTTTTTTAGCCTTTTTTGACCTTTATTTCCACTTTGTATGCTATAACGCACTTCTACAAGCTATTCTAAGTACTTTTCAGACATTTTTAGGAGGGGTCCAATTTTGACTTTTTTCGCCATACTACACTATTGC
>NW_024640730.1:0-5382 GCF_008729295.1 Plectropomus leopardus
TTTTTTTTTCAATCATTTTAATTGATAGCTTTTTATTTATTAAGTTGTTGTCATGTTTTGTAGGATAATGTGCAATAAGGCACAGTGCAAAATGCCATGTATGTCAGTGGCATTTAAAAGATAATTTGTTCTTTGAAAAATGTGAAAACTGTTTTAAGTAGCTTCTATTATATACAGGGCAGATTTTCCAATTAGTTCTAACTCTTAAGCCAGAGCCACCCTGTTTACTCTCCTGTGGGGGAGCCATATTATTGACACTGATACCTTTGATATCTTGCTCTATTTTTGTTTTTGTGCACATAAAAGAAATGTCTGTGTTGAAACTTCTTGACATGTAGTTGATCATTTGTTTGCACCGTTGACAGTTGTCAGTTTTGTAAGCACACTTGTCAGTGAAAATGAAAGTAAACCCCATATTCACTTTGGTGTTTGCCTCACTATATGTGAGCTATGTTGGCGTTGTGTCTTTTGGATGCCTGCTGCATACAGTCTGGCACCTGGACACTACCTTTTTATAAAGTCCCGACCTCACCTGAGAGCTTTAGGGGTACATGCCCATAAACACACAACAACAAAAAAGAAAGAAAATACAGGCAGAGGGCAGTCTCTGCAGAGAAATTAACCTCTAAACACAGAAATTCTTTCTGAGTAAATTATCAAATACTGTATTTTATATGTAAATGGGTTTCATGGATTTTAAAAAGTTGAAATGTGAGAATTGAAATCTTCATGAGAATATCTGGAAAGAAGATACATTAAATAATCTGGTCTCTCCTAGTATGGGGTAACACAACACCCATCTCTGGCCTCTTTATTCAGCTGGAACATAATGTACAAACAGTGCTGGAGTTGTTCTTGTGTATATGGCAAAACATGCCAGCAGGGCTTTCTGTTCCTTCTGTTTTATATGCAACAACTCAGCTGTGATTATAAGCAGGGATAACAAGTGAAATAAAAATGTGGATTAACCTTTGCAATTCAAAACGTTGAAACATAACATCCAGGATTTCACCTTGTGTTCTTGTTCAGGTCTTATGAGGGGATCCTGTACAAACGTGGCGCGCTGCTGAAAGGCTGGAAACCTCGCTGGTTTGTGTTGGACATTACGAAACACCAGGTAAGCCGAGCTGCACCACATTCACGCTTAAAAGAAAACACCAAACCCTCACCTGAGTGACGGGCTGCAGGTTAACTTTCATGTGTTCACAGATGAGGTACTACGACACTGGGGAGGACACAAACTGCAGAGGCCACATCGATCTGGCGGAGGTTGAGTCTGTGATGATTGCCGCGCCAACCATAGGAGCTCCCAAACACATCAGTGAAAAAGCTTTCTTTGACGTGAGTACAATTTCCATTCAAATATCCACTAGATGTAGCCGTCGTGTATAATAGTCAATAATAGTAATGTTGTTGAGAGTTGTTTTGCTGGTATTTCAGTGTTTTAAACGTATATTGGAAACACTTACAGTTCATTATTATAACCTTTATTTAAACAGTGAAGGCCATTGAGCACAAGCTGTCTTTGACAAGGACGCCCTGATTACATTACAAATTAAAACAACAAAAACACACTACAATGTTCATCAACAAAACGTGAGAAGTATGGCCAATACCAAAGTGCACATTAAAAACACACAATAGGCACTGCATACATCAACAAATACTCCAAAACATCAACACAGAGGACAAAATCAATTCAAAGACAACACATTGAAAGGGATTAGTGTGTCTAATTTTAACAACACTTGTGTGGGGCAAGATACCAGAAATTTACCAAGTAGTGCTTTGTAACTAAAAAGAATACAGTGCTGGTCTCTTCTTGCTGCCAGTGACTGCAAACCATCTTTCCCATACAGTATATAATGATGTGTCCTAAAGCCATAAGTTTAAAAACAAGTCTACTTAATGTATGCACTGTGCAGCTGTATTGTCTAGGAAAATAAAAGTACAGTATTGACAGATACTAAATATGAAATTACTCTCATCGGGATCAGGGGCAAAAAAAACATGATCGGGACATCCCTAGTCTCCATTTCGCTTGCATCTTCTTCTTCATGAGGTCACATGAGGTGGTGCATTCATGCTCCCTCTTTCACAATATAGTCCTAATAATATCATGTAGTGAGTCATGCCTGTTAGTTTTGCGGGCATGTCAAAGTGGTAGGAGACCATGGGGTAGACCACAGAAGTCGCTGAAGGGTTACATATCTCATCTGGCCTGGGAACGCCTCAGGATCCTCCAAGAGGAGTTGCAAAACCTTGCAAGGGAGAGGCATATCTGAAAAACCCTGCTCAGCCTGCTGGCCTGTAGTCCTGCTCCAGTAATGCAGATAATAATGAATGCATGGATGGACTATGTGATGCGCCATTCTGATGTCTGGAGGGCGGATGTTTTCGTGCTGTCCATGCGTTCGGCACATTCTTGTGAACTCCTTTTCTCAAGATTGCCTCCATGGAGTTTCTTCAAATTTGACACAAACTTTCAATTGAACTCAGTTATGAGCTCTTGTGAATGCAATGTCTCTAGAAATCCTCAAGGGAGTTTTTTTTTTTTTCAAATTTGGCTCAAACTTTCACTTGGACTCAAGGATGAACTCTTTAAATTTTGTAAGTCGAAGGTCAAGCTCACAGTGACCTTGCATTTGTCTCACTCTTGTGAGCAATATACCTTGAGGGAATTTCTTCAAATTTGGCACAAACATTCGGGTAGACTCAACTCAACTTGACTGGTACACAGAGGCAACCCCATGGTTTAACCCAATTTCAAAATCAGGAAGGATTTAAAAACTCCTGTAGTCTCTTGTAGCTTTAGATATTAACTTTTCTGTCAGTGTGGAGAACGAGAAGGTCATCTGATGTGTCATTTGTAACACATTCAAGTCTGTTCTGTCCCTTTGGTCCGCATCTAACCCTTGCTGTATGATACATCTCTAGCTGAAGACCAGCAAGCGAGTCTATAACTTCTGCGCTTCAGATGCGCCCAGCGCTCAGCTGTGGATGGACAAGATCCAGAACTGCATCTCTGATGCCTGAGCAGAAAACCTCAAAACCTGAACGCCAACGTTAACGTCGTTTAAGGGGCGGCATCAAATGGTTGAGAGCAGAGATGTGACAGCCGCTCGACTCGGCTTTCAGATGTCTTGAATTTGGGGACCACAATGAACAAAGTGCCTGGTTTTGGCGGATGATCATACACCCTTCTGCCTGTTACTTAGCAGCTGGTCAGGCTGTCGTCACCCCGCTTCAGTTAGAGTCGGTTGAACACATACGTCTGTGTTGTCAGCTTCCTCGTCCACACCTCCAACAGCAACGATATGACGATAAGCTGACATTTTAGAGGACTGCACTACCAAGGAAATGCTATCCTACTTAAGCTGTATATAGATCAAAGCAATATCACTGGCCATTCAAACTGTGGGTTAAATTTTAGACTTAAAAAAATGTAGAATATAGCCTATTAAATCATTTCTATCAGATATTTTACTATGAGGAAACGGTTATTGCTGCTTAAAAAATACGTATGAACCGCCAAAAACTCAGAGATTTTAATGCACAACATGAAAAGCAATTTGTTTGCACTTAGCTCTTAAGTATGCACTCCTTATCAAATAAAGATTTTCTAACAGATGCAGACAGCGAGGCTAAAGGCATTACTCTACATTGTACATACGATTCATCAAGACAGAGAAAATTGAAAGAATTTGCACAGTGAGTTCAAAAGAGTAACCTGACATTTTTTCTATTTAAATACGTGGTGTTTTCTCTGTTTTGTTGAATGCTTTATTGACTTCCGGATAACACGTGTCTCATGTAATGTAAATTATTATTTTTTATTAAAAGTGTGTAAGTGTAATGGCTTCATGTTTTTTGTAAATACCTGTGTGACATTTCATTTTATATACTGTATGATGTACTGAACATAAGTACGAAAGTATACTTTTCTAACCTTAATTCTGATGTGACCAACAAATCTTTTTTTAATGTGTCAACCTAAGTGGCCTGTTCCCTGTTCATTTGTGATGAAACATTGTTCTTAAAAATGAAATGAATTTTTGTCTGTTCGGATTGTCCAAATAGGCTCTGTGTCTTTTAAGGGCTTTTAAAGAAGTAAATGAATATATCATGTAGGACACTGTGGTCCTTCATGATAGATCCTTGTCTCGTCTGTTCCATTTGTGCAACCGATACAGGGTCATTAAAAAAAAATTGCAAATTGAACTACTCAAAGATGTCAAAGACTTTTTTTGTTAGTGTATCTTCATACAATGTTTTGTGGTGACACTAATTTGTTTTTGAAATAAACCAGACATACTTGAAACTAACCATTGTTTGCATTCTGGTTTAACTGAGTGACTATTATCGGGTTTGCTCATGTATTGTGTAAAAAAAAATACCACAATGCTAAAATAATCTGTTAGCCCTGCGTACAAAGTTTTATTTAAGTGGAAGACCATAAGATTTATCATCAAAATGAATTAAGGTGAAAGCAAAAAGTAAAAGAACGATAAAAGAGCGGCTCTTTTGAGCATTTAACACCGGGATAAAGTTTTTACAACATACTTTACAACAACTTGACATTTTCTTTGACATGCTATATTAGGACATTTTGACTCATTGTACAATGAATGTGTCCATCATACTATGAAGACATTGTCCAGTGTTGTCAACCTGCCATACTGAACTTTATTCAGTATATGATGTATGATGATGATGTATATGATGTTATTTCGTGATTGTTGTTGACACATTATACTATATACTACATTTTGACAATATTGTGACATCTGTTGATTTTTACGACATACTCTACGATGACTTTTTTCAACATTTTTGTCATTTGTTTCCATGACTTTTGAGGACATACTATAATACTACATTTAAAAGGACTATTGAATTAATAGTATACTATGATTTTTGTGATGTTTTTTGACTAATGCTATACTGTCACTTTTTAAAAAAAAACTATTGATAACATACTACACTATAACTTTTTTCACAATTTTGGAGGACATAATGTAGTGTACTATTTTTTAAGCCATTTCGGGCAAAATATTTTTCTATAGCTTTCTAATTCCGGTCTGTTTTTCCACGTTTTAATGCTATGGCGTTTCTAATCATGCTTATTTATGCTCTTTTGAGGTGTTAAAAGTTGTTTTTGGGTCATGTCATTTTTGGACATTTTTGCCATACTATAGCCTTGCTTTTTTTTTTGGTCGTTTTTTTGACGTGTCATATTTTGGTGTTTTTGACTGTTTTTGCACGTTTTAATGCTATGGCGTTTCTCAGCAGGCTATTTTATGCTGTTTTGAGGTGTTAAAAATTGTTTTTGGGTCATGTCATTTTTTGATTTTTTTGCCATACTATAGCCTTGTTTTTTTG
>NW_024640731.1:0-200 GCF_008729295.1 Plectropomus leopardus
CGCGATTAAAAATGATCACGCCTCAAGATTACATACAAAGTCAATGCGAAGACGCGATTTGACGCCTCATTTTGCCGGGCGACGCGATGGACGCGAAATTCGCGGCGCGTTGGACGCGAAAGTCGCTTCGCGTCCAACGCTCGAGTTGAAATAGTTGAACTTTTGCGGCGTCGTCGCGTGAAGACGCGCCGCGACAGCCA
>NW_024640732.1:0-401 GCF_008729295.1 Plectropomus leopardus
GGCCATGGAAAACGACTTCCGGACGGCTTCGAAGAGGTTCTGGACCACCATCCGGCGTCTCAGGAGGGGGAAACAGTAACTCCGTCAACACAGTGTATGGTGGCGACGGGGGGCTGCTGACCTCGACTCGGGATGTTGTGGATCGGTGGAAGGAATACTTCGAAGACCTCCTCAATCCCACCGACACGCCTTCCGTTGGGGAAGCAGGGTCTGGGGACCCGGGGGTGGGCTCCTCTATCACTGGGGCTGAGGTTACCGAGGTGGTCAAAAAGCTCCTCGGTGGCAGGGCCCCGGGGGTGGACGAGTTCCGCCCGGAGTACCTCAAGGCCCTGGATGTTGTGGGGCTGTCGCGGCTGACACGACTCTGCAACATTGCGTGGACATCGGGGACAGTGCCCTTG
>NW_024640733.1:0-210 GCF_008729295.1 Plectropomus leopardus
CACCAAACGCGATAAAAATTATTTCATCGCGCCTCAAATGAAATCGCATCGCGCCGGACGCTCCAGTTTTGACGCTCGTACAAAAACCCCAAAATGGGACTCGACGCGCGACGAGCCCGCCCAAACAACAACATTTCTTCCGCCATTTCATTCTCTCGTTGACCATGCCTGACCACGATCGCTGCACTGCACCTGCTCTGGAGAAGTTCC
>NW_024640734.1:0-296 GCF_008729295.1 Plectropomus leopardus
CTGGGTGAGCGGTGACGGCGACGATAAGCTGCTCCTCCATTGTTTCTGGCGGTTTGATTAGATTTTGCGAGGGAACACCAGGACGTCCATACGTCAGCACGTCGATGACGATCTCAGCGCTGATAGGCTGTCGCGGCGCGTCTTAACGCGACGACGCCGCAAAAGTTCAATTATTTCAACTCGAGCGTTGGACGCGAGGCGTTGGACGCGAGGCATTCTGTTGCATATCATGTGGACACAATAGGTTCTGTCTAGCCACATTCTGCGCGAAATTCGCGTCCAACGCGCCACGCAAT
>NW_024640735.1:0-367 GCF_008729295.1 Plectropomus leopardus
TGCATTGACTTTGTATGTAATCTTGAGGCGTGATCATTTTTAATCGCGTTTGGTGGATACGCACCGTAAGGGGGAGCCCAGCCACCCTACGGAGGAAACTCATTTCGGCCGCTTGTGCCCGCGATCTTGTTCTTTCGGTCACTACCCAAAGCTCATGACCATAGGTGAGGGTAGGAACGATGATCGACTGGTAAATCAAGAGCTTTGCCTTTCGGCTCAGCTCCCTCTTCACCACGACAGACCGGTGCAGCGCCCGCATTACTGCAGACGCCACACCGATCCGCCTGTCGATCTCCCGTTCCTTCCTTCCCTCACTCGTGAACAAGACCCCGACGTACTTAAACTCCTCCACTTGGGGCAGGACTTC
>NW_024640736.1:0-850 GCF_008729295.1 Plectropomus leopardus
CATTTTCAAAAAACTGCTGAAAACCACTCTAAACCACATAAAATAGCTTGCAGAGACACACCATAGCAAAGGATGTTGCACAAACAGCTAAAAACACCATTAAATAGCATGTCCAAAAATCCACCAAAAAAGCAAGGCTATAGTATGGCAAAAATGTCAAAAAGTGCCATTTTCAAAAAACCGCTGAAAACCACTTTAAACCACATGAAATAGCGTGCAGAGACACGCCATAGCAAAGGATGTTGCACAAACAATCAATAAATGAATAAATTAGATTTTTGAAATGTGGCTTTATTGATGTACTTGCCTCTAGTTTATATTTAAACATATATGGAGTAAAAAACAAATTTTCCTTCAGTTTCAGAGCTTTATAGTTACTTTTATTTGCAGAATAGATTTTACATATTAAACAATGTTAAACTTTCTTCATTAGCCTTCATGAAAAAAACAAACATTTTAATCTAGTTTGATTTGATGTCATCTTACCTAAATAATGTCTTTCCTCTGCGCTTTTTCCAGGATACTCGGCAACCAGGACACGGAGTTAAAGACCAACATCCTTAAAAAAAAACAAAAAAAAAAAAAAAAAATGAAATATTTGTCACAAGATCAGATTTTGTCAATAAAGATCAGCTGTTTTAGTTACAGGGAAACTCCAATAAACATTAAAGGGAATATTAGAAGGATCAGAGCTATAAATATTAAAGCAAAACAGCATATGAGCACATTTAATTATCAAAAACTCTAATTTTATTGTTTTATTAACTGAGTATAATATTTTGTATAAATAAGACATTAATAGTTTTCTCTTTTTTCTCATAAAGTTTTGAGCTTTAGCTGTGTTCTTTGT
>NW_024640737.1:0-208 GCF_008729295.1 Plectropomus leopardus
GGTGGTTTTTGGTCAATACATTATATACAGTGAGGATTATGAGCAGAATTTCACTTTGCATGTCTCTTAGTGAAAAGAGCCTGTTTCCAGCATCCCCGCGCTGAATAAGCGACAAAAGCGGATTTCTAACAGCGTCTTTCATTCAAGCTGCCTCTCTTCCCCACAGTGACTGAGAAACAGGTCTCTATGCAGGAAGAGTGTGAAAAGG
>NW_024640738.1:0-211 GCF_008729295.1 Plectropomus leopardus
GACGATGGAAGTCCGTAACGAGCTGGCCGTCCAGGATCTGCCGGGCCGGTACCCAGGATCGCTCCTCCGGACCGTAACCTTCCCAATCCACGAGGTACTGGAGACCCCTGCCGCGGCGCCTGGAACGCAGGAGACGACTCACCGTGTAAGCAGGAGCGCCCTTGATGAGACGAGGAGGCGGGGGAGGTTGAGAGGCCGGCTGCAGGGGACA
>NW_024640739.1:0-380 GCF_008729295.1 Plectropomus leopardus
GTGGATCGGTGGAAGGAATACTTCGAAGACCTCCTCAATCCCACCGACACGCCTTCCGTTGGGGAGGCAGGGTCTGGGGACCCGGGGGTGGGCTCCTGTATCTCTGGGGCTGAGGCTACCGAGGTGGTCAAAAAGCTCCTCGGTGGCAGGGCCCCGGGGGTGGACGAGGTCCGCCCGGAGTCCCCCAAGGCCCTGGATGTTGTTGGGCTGTCGCGGCTGACACGACTCTGCAACATTGCGTGGACATCGGGGACAGTGCCCTTGGACTGGCAGACTGGGGTGGTGGTCCCTCTTTTCAAGAAGGGGGACCGGAGGGTGTGTTCCAACTACAGGGGGATCACACTCCTCAGCCCCCCTGGTAAGGTCTATTCGGGGGTACT
>NW_024640740.1:0-433 GCF_008729295.1 Plectropomus leopardus
CCCACCCCCGACGGTCCAGGAACCGGAGAAGGAGGACGAGCGGAGGCGGAGGACCCCCGTCCAGGAACGGCGCGGGAGGGCTGATCCGGATGGAGACGATGGAAGTCCGTAACGAGCTGGCCGTCCAGGATCTGCCGGGCCGGTACCCAGGACCGCTCCTCCGGACCGTAACCTTCCCAATCCACGAGGTACTGGAGACCCCTGCCGCGCCGCCTGGAACACAGGAGACGACTCACCGTGTAAGCAGGAGCGCCCTCAATGAGACGAGGAGGCGGGGGAGGTTGAGAGGCCGGCTGCAGGGGACACCCCCGAACCGGCTTGACCCTGGAGACGGGGAACGTGGAGTGGACCCTCATGGAGCGGGGCAGTTTCAGCCGAACTGCCATAGGGTTGATGACCTTCTCTATGGGGAACGGACCGATGAACTTTGGAG
>NW_024640741.1:0-3001 GCF_008729295.1 Plectropomus leopardus
TACATGTTGTGTGTTACATGTTGTATGTTACATGTTGTATGGTACATGTTGTGTGTTACATGTTGTGTGTTACATGTTGTATGTTACAAGCTGTATGTTACATGTTGTATGTTACATGTTGTCTGTTACATGTTGTATGTTACATGTTGTATGGTACATGTTGCGTGTTACATGTTGTATGGTACATGTTGTATGTTACATGTTGTATGGTACATGTTGCGTGTTACATGTTGTATGTTACATGTTGTATGGTACATGTTGTGTGTTACATGTTGTATGTTACATGTTGTATGTTACATGTTGTGTGTTACATGCTGTATGTTACATGTTGTGTTACATGTATGGTACATGTTGTATAGTACATGTTGTATGGTACATGTTGTATGGTACATGTTGTATGTTACATGTTGTATGGTACATGTTGTATGGTACATGTTGTATGGTACATGTTGTATGTTACATGTTGTATGGTACATGTTGTATGGTACATGTTGTATGGTACATGTTGTGTGTTACATGTTGTGTGTTACATGTTGTATGGTACATGTTGTGTGTTACATGTGATATTTGCTCTCGTGTTAGCTGAGGATGTGAGCAGCGTTGTCAGACGCTCCTGAACTCACCGACGGTGTTGCAGCTGCAGGGCAGGCAGCGGCTGCCGCTCGGGTCTCTGTAGTAGTTGTCGAGGCAGCGTTCGCAGTTGGGCCCGTCGGTGTTGTCGGCGCAGTTCCTGCAGTGACCTCCGTGACCCGTGGCCCGGTACAACTCCGCGTCGAAGTAACACTCGGCGCTCTTCCCGTTACAGTCGCAGGCTGCGAGGCGGAGAGTTTAACATCAACACCACGAAACATCAGCACAAACTCATCTTAGCAGAGGCAACGTCGTGTGCAGTAAAGCAGTACGAGCTGAACAGTAACCACAATAAAGTCAGTCAGACAGTAACAGCTGCTGTAAAGCAGTGGCTGATGAAGTAAAGCAGTAGTATTAGCTGCAGTACAGCAGTAGTATTAGATGCAGTAAAGCAGTAGTATTAACTGCAGTACAGCAGTAGTATTAGCTGCAGTACAGCAGTAGTATTAGATGCAGTAAAGCAGTAGTATTAACTGCAGTACAGCAGTAGTATTAGCTGCAGTACAGCAGTAGTATTAGATGCAGTAAAGCAGTAGTATTAACTGCAGTACAGCAGTAGTATTAGCTGTAGTACAGCAGTAGTATTAGATGCAGTAAATCAGTGGTATTGGCTGCAGTAAAGCAGCTGTATTATCTGCAGTAAAACAGTAACATTAGCTGCAGTAAAGCAGTAGTAGTAGTAAAAGTACTGAGACAGCCTGTGACAGATGCAGTTCTGGTTCTCTGGTTGGACCTCATAAACACAGTCCTTTTTTTAAGTTTTAGCCGCTCTGAGTAAAAGCTGCAGCGAAGCGTTAAAATCGGGTGAAACGAGGTGAAAACTTCGGCTGCACTTCAGCACGTTCACGTCAGCGCGTCTCCAAACTTTCAGCTTCCTGCGCCGACGCGAGCGCTGCAGGACGGATTAAGTGAAGTGTGGGAGAAAGATGTTCCCTCAAGCCTGTTAGTCATGCATCTGCACCGTGATAGAAACGAGTCTCTGACAGGAAATACAGCTCCCACAATCCCCCAGAGACCGCCATGACCGATGTTTTCCTCCGCATGCTTCGTCATGTGATCTGCTCTGAAGGTCGACCCTTCGCATTCCTCTGCGTGTCTTCAGTTTTCATTCATTCAAACTGAATTTCTTCAGCTGGTTTCATCATGAACGGGAGGAGTGAAACGTTTAACTTCTATATTTAACCGTCGCAGCTGAAGAAGTATTATTTATACTTTTGGTAGTAGATATTTAAGTGTAACAGTAGTAGTAGACTCATACTAGCATTAGTAGTAATCATGGCCGTAGTGAAGCAGCAACTGTCACTGTAACGTACACACGGCCATAATGATGAAGTCGCAGCTGCAGTAAAGCAGTGACAGATGCAGTAAAGCAGTGACAGATGCAGTAAAGCAGTGACAGACAAAGTAAAGCACAATTAGTAGTAGTAGTAGTAGTAGTAGGAGTAGTAGGAGTAGTAGTAGTAGTGAGGCAGTTGGAGAAGAAGTGAAGCAGAGTAGTAACAGATAAAGTAAAGAAGTATCTGCAGTAAAGCAAACTGGTAGCACTGGTAGTAAAGCAGTAGTAGTTATAAAGCAGAAGTAATTATAACGCAGAGATAGACGTAGTAAGGCTGTGACAGATGTAGTAAAGACATAGTACATGCAGTAAAGCAGTGATACTGGTTGTAAAGCAGAAGTAGTCATAAGGCTGTGATGGACTTAGTAACGCAGTAGTAGCTGCAGTAATGCAATAGTAGCTGCAATAAACAGATGTAGTAGCTGCAGTAAACGGATGCAGTAAAGCAGTGGTAGCTGCAGTAAACAGATGCAGTAAAGCAGTGGTAGCTGCAGTAAACAGATGTAGTGAAGTTGTGGTAGCTGCAGTAAACAGATGCAGTAAACCAGTGGCAGCTGCAGTAAACAGCAGTAGTAAAGCAGTGGTAGCTGCAGTAAACAGATGCAGTAAAGCTGCGTTAGCTGCAGTAAACAGATGCAGTAAACCAGTGGCAGCTGCAGTAAACAGCAGTAGTAAAGTAGTGGTAGCTGCAGTAAACAGATGCAGTACAGCAGCGGTAGCTGCAGTAAACAGATGCAGTAAAGCAGCGGTAGCTGCAGTAAACGGATGCAGTAAAGCAGCGGTAGCTGCAGTAAACGGATGCAGTAAAGCAGCGGCTCAGCTGAGTGGCGGTGGACTCACGCAGACACTCGTTGGCGTTGTCGGCGGTCGCTCTCCTCCACGGACGGTCGTTGTAGAACGGTTTGCAGACGTTGCAGTCGTCGCCGTCCGTGTTGTGTTTGCAGTTACACAGCAGGCGTCCTCTGCTGTTCTTCACACACTCGCTGGCGTGGCCGTTACACTTACACCTGACGGCACACACACACACACACACAC
>NW_024640742.1:0-454 GCF_008729295.1 Plectropomus leopardus
TCGTCGTCATCGGAAGACGAAGCGTCCCCCAAGCGGGAGGCGGAACCACCAGGTGAAGATCCCACCCCCGACGGTCCAGGAACCGGAGAAGGAGGACGAGCGGAGGCGGAGGACCCCCGTCCAGGAACGGCGCGGGAGGGCTGATCCGGATGGAGACGATGGAAGTCCGTAACGAGCTGGCCGTCCAGGATCTGCCGGGCCGGTACCCAGGAGCGCTCCTCCGGACCGTAACCTTCCCAATCCACGAGGTACTGGAGACCCGTGCCGCGGCGCCTGGAACACAGGAGACGACTCACCGTGTAAGCAGGAGCGCCCTCAATGAGACGAGGAGGCGGGGGAGGTTGAGAGGCCGGCTGCTGGGGACACTCCCGAACCGGCTTGACCCTGGAGACGTGGAACGTGGAGTGGACCCTCATGGAGCGGGGCAGTTTCAGCCGAACTGCCACAGGGTTGA
>NW_024640743.1:0-406 GCF_008729295.1 Plectropomus leopardus
CATCTGCAAAGAGCAGAGACCCAATCCTGAGGTCACCAAACCGGACCCCCTCAACACCCTGGCTGCGCCTAGAAATTCTGTCCATAAAAGTTATGAACAGAATCGGTGACAAAGGGCAGCCCTGGTGGAGTCCAACCCTCACCGGAAATGAGTTCGACTTACTGCTGGCAATGTGGACCAAGCTCTGGCACCGGTCATGCAGGGAACGGACAGCCCGTATCAGGGGGTCCGAAACCCCATATTCCCAGAGAACCCCCCACAGGACTCCCCGAGGGACAGGGTAGAATGCCTTCTCCAAGTCCACAAAGCACATGTGGACTGGTTGGGCAAACTCCCACGCACCCTCAAGGACCCTGCCAAGGGTCCAGAGCTGGTCCACAGTTCCACGACTGGGGCGAAAACCGCA
>NW_024640744.1:0-450 GCF_008729295.1 Plectropomus leopardus
CTCAGGAAAAAATGGTCAAAAAGTAATCTCTCCAAATACTGAAAAAAAGTCATAGAACAGCATGTTCGAGCTGTTTATAGTGAAATCTGTTGAAAAAATGGTCTAAAACGTCAATATTTTGAGCATTTGAGGCCAAAGTTTCGTATGGAGAAAAACGTCATACTATAGCTCAGGAAAAAATGGTCAAAAAGTAATCTCTCCAAATACTGAAAAAAGTCATAGAACAGCATGTTCGAGCTGTTAATAGTGTAATCTGTTGAAAAAATGGTCTAAAACGTCAATATTTTGAGCGTTTGAGGCCAAAGTTTAGTATGGAGAAAAACGCCATACTATAGCTCAGGGAAAAAAGGTCAAAAAAGTGATCTTTCGAAACGCTGAAAAAAGTCATAGAACAGCATGTTCGGGCTGTTTAAAGTGTAATCTGTTGAAAAAATGGTCTAAAAAGTCAAT
>NW_024640745.1:0-402 GCF_008729295.1 Plectropomus leopardus
CGGTTTGGTGACCTCAGGATTAAGTCTCTGCTCTTTGCAGAGACTTAATCCTGAGGTCACCAAACCGGACCCCCTCAACACCCAGGCTGCGCCTAGAAATTCTGTCCATAAAAGTTATAAACAGAATCGGTGACAAAGGGCAGCCCTGGCGGAGTCCAACCCTCACCGGAAACGAGTTCGACTTACTGCCGGCAATGCGGACCAAGCTCCGGCACCGGTCTTACAGGGAACGGAAAGCCCGTATCAGGGAGTCCGAAACCCCATATTCCCGGAGAACCCCCCAGAGGACACCCCGAGGGACACGGTCGAATGCCTTCTCCAAGTCCACAAAGCACATGTGGACTGGTTGGGCAAACTCCCAAGCACCCTCAAGGATCCTGCCAAGGGTCCAGAGCTGGTCCA
>NW_024640746.1:0-207 GCF_008729295.1 Plectropomus leopardus
TCAGTACCTCCAAATCCGAGACCATGGTTCTCAGCCGGAAAAGGGTGGCGTGCCCCCTCCGGATCGGGGATGAAGTCCTGCCCCAAGTGGAGGAGTTTAAGTACGTCGGGGGCTTGTTCACGAGTGAGGGAAGGAAGGAACGGGAGATCGACAGGCGGAGCGGTGCGGCGTCTGCAGTAATGCGGGCGCTGCACCGGTCTGTCGTGG
>NW_024640747.1:0-389 GCF_008729295.1 Plectropomus leopardus
CACGCCACCCTTTTCCGGCTGAGAACCATGGTCTCGGATTTGGAAGTGCTGATTTTCATTCCAGCCGCTTCACACTTGGCTGCGAACCGATCCAGTGAGAGCTGAAGGTCGCGGCCCGATGAAGCCAACAGGACCACATCATCTGCAAAGAGCAGAGACTTAATCCTGAGGTCACCAAACCGGACCCCCTCAACACCCAGGCTGCGCCTAGAAATTCTGTCCATAAAAGTAATGAACAGAATCGGTGACAAAGGGCAGCCCTGGCGGAGTCCAACCCTCACCGGAAACGAGTTCGACTTACCGCCGGCAATGCGGACCAAGCTCCGGCACCGGTCATACAGCGAACGGAAAGCCCGTATCAGGGAGTCCGAAACCCCATATTCCCGGAG
>NW_024640748.1:0-257 GCF_008729295.1 Plectropomus leopardus
CAAACCGGACCCCCTCAACACCCTGGCTGCTCCTAGAAATTCTGTCCATAAAAGTTATGAACAGAATCGGTGACAAAGGGCAGCCCTGCGGGAGTCCAACCCTCACCGGAAACGAGTTCGACTTACTGCCGGCAATGCGGACCAAGCCCCGGCACCGGTCATACAGGGAACGGACAGCCCGTATCAGGGAGTCCGAAACCCCATATTCCGGGAGAACCCCCCACAGGATTCCCCGAGGGACACGGTCGAATGCCTTC
>NW_024640749.1:0-366 GCF_008729295.1 Plectropomus leopardus
GTACAGGGAACGGACAGCCCGTATCAGGGAGTCCGAAACCCCATATTCCCGGAGAACCCCCCACAGGACTCCCCGAGGGACACGGTCGAATGCTTTCTCCAAGCCCACAAAGCACATGTGGACTGGTTGGGCAAACTCCCATGCACCCTCAAGGATCCTGCCAAGGGTCCAGAGCTGGTCCACAGTTCCACGACTGGGGCGAAAACGTTCTTGTTTGTTTCTTGCTTATTTCTGGCAATATTTTCTCAATATGATTTTCTACTTTCATTGAATTATTTTTTAAACCAGCATCAGTCCTAATCAGAAATTAACAAATACATATTAATTTTCCAAATTTTATATCTTTATATGCCAGGTTTTTGTCAT
>NW_024640750.1:0-420 GCF_008729295.1 Plectropomus leopardus
CTAGAAATTCTGTCCATAAAAGTTATGAACAGAATCGGTGACAAAGGGCAGCCCTGGCGGAGTCCAACCCTCACCGGAAACGAGTTTGACTTACTGCCGGCAATGCGGGCCAAGCTCTGGCACCGGTCATACGGGGAACAGACAGCCCGTATTAGGGGGTCCAAAACCCCATATTCCTGGAGAACCCCCCACAGGAATCCCCGAGGGACACAGTCGAATGCCTTCTCCAAGTCCACAAAGCACATGTGGACTGGTTGGGCAAACTCCCATGCACCCTCAAGGACCCTGCCAAGGGTCCAGAGCTGGTCCACAGTTCCACGACTGGGGCAAAAACCGCATTGCTCCTCCTGAATCCAGGGTTCGACTATCCGGTGGACTCTCCTCTCTAGTACCCCCGAATAGACCTTACCAGGGAGGCTG
>NW_024640751.1:0-384 GCF_008729295.1 Plectropomus leopardus
CACTTTTTCGACTGTTTTTTCAACAGGCTCTGCTGTAAACAGCCTGAACATGGTGTTCAATGACTTTTTTCAGTATTTGGGGAGATCACTCTTTTGACCTTTTTTCCCTGTCCTATAATATGGCGTTTTTGTCCATACTAAACTTTGGCCTCAACCACTCAACATATTGACTTTTTAGACCTTTTTTTCAACAAATTACTCTATAAAATGCCCAAACATGCTGTTCTGTGACTTTTTTCAGCGTTTCGAAAGATCACTTTTTTGACCTTTTTTCCCTGAGCTATAGTATGGCGTTTTTCTCCATACTAAACTTTGGCTTAAATGCTCAAAATATTGAGTTTTTAGTTGATTTTTTCAACAGACTACAGTATAAACAGCATCAAC
>NW_024640752.1:0-2144 GCF_008729295.1 Plectropomus leopardus
CACACACACACACACACACACACACACACACACACACACAGTATCATGCATATTGTTGACGTCCAGCAGACAAATAAAATAAACAGCCATGATGATGTCATCAGCATGCTGTCAGGTGTGTGGGGTCGAGGGGGGGGACAAGACAGGAGAGGAGAGAAGGAGACAAGAGAGGAGAGAAGGAGACAAGAGAGGAGAGAAGGAGACAAGAGAGGAGAGAAGGAGACGAGAGGAGGAAGATGCTTGAAAAGACAGCATGAAGAGATGCAGAAAAAAAGAAGGGAAAGAAATGAGGAGGAGGAGGTAAAGAAGGAGGAGATGAAGAAGGAGGAGGAGGATTGGAGTCCACCAGACTAAACCACGTCACAACACCAAACGACAAACCAAAAACCACCACAGTGTCTATCCATCAGGAGGAGGAGGAGGTGAAGGAGATAAAGGAGGAGGTGGTAAGGAAGAGGAGGAGAGGAGGTGGCAGTTTCACAGACACAGACAGACAGAGAGGAGGAGGAGGAGGCGTGTTGACAGTCTTTACCTTGTCGGGAGATGAATGAGCTAGCTAGAGAGCCGCGCAGCTTATATCCAGCTTTCCAACGCAAGACGGAGGAAAGAAAGAAAAGGAAGCAGCAGAGGAAAGAAAAAGAAAAGCTGCATGAATATACTGAGAGGAGGAGGAGGAGGAGAAAGAGGAGGAGAGAGAGGAGAGAGGAGGAGAAAGAGAAGGAGAGAGAGGAGGAGGAGAGAGGAGGATAGAGAGAGGAGGCAACACCTCAACAACTTAGTATTTGTAAAAGAGTGTGTCCCAGCTCTCTCACGCACGCACGCACACACACACAGTCACACAGTCACACACTCACTCACACTCACACACACTCACACACACACACACACACACACACACACACACACACACACACACACACACTCCCCTCCCTGCTGTAAGCATCAACTTCACACTGTTACATGAAAAAAAAAAAAGCTCCGTTTCCAAAAGCTGCTTTGGAAACTGCAGGTTAAAGTTGGGGATGTGTATGAAGTGTGTGTGTATGGAGGAGGAAGAGGAGGAGGGAGGAGGAGGAGGAGGAAGAGACCGGGGTTATCACAGGATGCGGTTGTCGTGGAGACGGGGGGTTTGCCTACCTGGCTCCACGTCGTGCCAGCTGCTGGCCTGGCTGCCGCTGCCTGGAGACCGACCCTGACTGGGGTAGTAGGACTCCTCGCCGGGACTGTCCACGTCCTCCTCCATACACTTTATCCTCTTGGCAGAGCTGGACACACACACACACACACACACACAAAACACAAAATAAGAGACAAACTGTGAGTATCATCACCTAATCAGAATAATATAAGAAACTGGAAAATAAACTTCTGAACTTGTTCATAAAGTTTCTTTTTACACTCTTCAAACCCCTGGAAGCATTATACAAACACACACTTCAAACTTTGCCATAGTCTTAATATAACCTGCTCAACTGGAAAAAATAGAAAAAAAATAGTTTATGCATAGTTTATAAGATTTTTCATGGGTTAATGTTTTGTGGGGAAATTCAATGACAGAAATCACTAAAATCTTTTTGTTGACAAAACCCCACTGTGTTTACGTTTCAGTTTCTCTTTATGTTTTTCCTTCTGACAGAAATCAAACCTTTTTTTTCGGGTGTCAGCGGTGTAAATGCTTGTGAAAGGCGTCTAAATGCAGCACAAGAAAACTGATGACGGCCCAGGTGTTTAGGAGTTGAAAGTGCAGCGTTTTGAAGTATAAACAGAAGCTGTAAAGCAGACGTGCAGAGGTGGACTGTTGTGCCGTTATTAATCTCTATTTTCGAATTAAATTTCATTGAAACACTTGGGATGCTGTCTGTCTGTGTGTGCGTGCATGTGTGTGCGTGTGTGTGTGTGCATGCGTGTGTGTGTGTGTGCATGCGTGCGTGCGTGTGTATGTGCATGCGTGCGTGCGTGTGTGTGTGTGTGTGAGCTGCAGGTGGAGATGTTTTTAAACTCAGCGAGCTGCAGCTGAAGCTTCGTGTTCTGCATCGCTGCTGCATGAACAAAGCTCAACAGCATCTTAATAAGCTTAAAAAAACAGTGAACACGTCCTTTAATGAGACCTGCTTCACACATCACTGCACTCTGCACACACACAC
>NW_024640753.1:0-212 GCF_008729295.1 Plectropomus leopardus
AACACCCTGGCTGCGCCTAGAAATTCTGTCCATAGAAGTTATGAACAGAATCGGTGACAAAGGGCAGCCCTGCCGGAGTCCAACCCTCACCGGAAACGAGTTCGACTTACCGCCGGCAATGCGGACCAAGCTCCGGCACCGGTCATACAGGGAACGGAAAGCCCCTATCAGGGAGTCCGAAACCCCATATTCCCGGAGAACCCCCCAGAGGA
>NW_024640754.1:0-397 GCF_008729295.1 Plectropomus leopardus
AGAAAAGTTGTTATGGTTCAAATAAGGATGATAATAATGATTAATCAATAGTTAATTTAACCAATAATCAACTGAGGAAGGTGGTCATGATTTGCAACTCCACTCTGGATATGAGTACCTACATGTAAAAGTAAAACGCTGTGTTTGTGTGGTGGTGGGGAAAGGGGCGGCACATGCAGGAGCAGCTGAGAGCCCATCAGCTGGAGGAGCTGCTTCGCCTCCAGCAGGAGCAGAGGCTGCTGGGAATGATGAACGGATCCCAGAACTGCACAGAAGGTAGAAAAAAGACAATCAGAAGAACAGCAAATGTAATTTTTTTGTTTCATATAATTAAATATACAGGTTAAAGAGTCAGTACGATTTCATGCACAGTTAAGTAGAGCTATGGTCATGCCTC
>NW_024640755.1:0-362 GCF_008729295.1 Plectropomus leopardus
CTACGTCTATATGAGGACGGCACACGGGCAAACACACACTCACACACTCACTCACACACACACACACTCACACACTCACTCACACGCACGCACGCACACACGCACACACGCAGATTTAAGAGATACAGATTCATTGATAAATTATTCTAAAAATGCCTGAAATAAATAAAAATTAGAGAATTAAAAATACAAATAAAGGATTACATTTCATCAGAGTACAGACTATATTAACCCTTTAACAGTCACACTAAGAAATATCTTTGCAAAAAATAATTATACAATATATACCACAGAATATGTGAACAAAATGTATACATTCATTTAAAAAAAAAAAAAAATTTCTTAGTATAATGCATGGAAAA
>NW_024640756.1:0-245 GCF_008729295.1 Plectropomus leopardus
TCGGGGATTGCGCTGAATCGTGGTCGGGGACAGGCAGTGGATCCGAAGCCGGGAAAACAGTCCGAGAGAAAACCACCTCCAGGACTCCTCAGAAACCACCGACCCAACGTCGACACCGTCGTCATCGTCGACACCGTCGTCATCGTCGTCATCGTCGTCATCGGAAGACGAAGCGTCCCCCAAGCGGGAGGCGGAACTCCCAGGTGAAGATCCCACCCCCGACGGTCCAGGAACCGGAGAAGGAG
>NW_024640757.1:0-248 GCF_008729295.1 Plectropomus leopardus
GGGGTTTCGGACTCCCTGATACGGGCTTTCCGTTCCCTGTATGACCGGTGCCGGGGCTTGGTCCGCATTGCCGGCGGTAAGTCGAACTCGTTTCCGGTGGGGGTTGGACTCCGCCAGGGCTGCCCTTTGTCACCGATTCTGTTCATAACTTTTATGGACAGAATTTCTAGGCGCAGCCTGGGTGTTGAGGGGGTCCGGTTGGGTGACCTCAGGATTAAGTCTCTGCTCTTTGCAGATGATGTGGTCCT
>NW_024640758.1:0-277 GCF_008729295.1 Plectropomus leopardus
AGTGCGGATTATGAGCAGACTTTCACTTTGCATGTCTCTTAGTGAAAGGGCCTGTTTCCAGCATGCCTGCGCTGAATAAGTGCCAAAAGCGGATTTCTAACAGCGTCTTTCATCCAAGCTGCCTCTCTTTTCCACAGTGACTGAGAAACAGGTTTCTATGCAGAAAGAGGGTGAAAAGGGTTTAATATGATGGACAAGGTGGTTTTTGGTCAATACATTATATACAGTGATGATTATGAGCAGATTTTCACTTTGCATGTCTCTTAGTGAAAAGGGC
>NW_024640759.1:0-400 GCF_008729295.1 Plectropomus leopardus
GGGGTTTCGGACTCCCTGATACGGGCTGTCCGTTCCCTGTATGACCGGTGCCGGAGCTTGGTCCGCATTGCCGGCAGTAAGTCGAACTCGTTTCCGGTGAGGGTTGGACTCCGCCAGGGCTGCCCTTTGTCACCGATTCTGTTCATAACTTTTATGGACAGAATTTCTAGGCGCAGCCAGGGTGTTGAGGGCGTCCGGTTTGGTGACCTCAGGATTAGGTATCTGCTCTTTGCAGATGATGTGGTCCTGTTGGCTTCATCGGGCCGCGACCTTCAGCTCTCACTGGATAGGTTCACAGCCGAGTGTTAAGCGGCTGGAATGAAAATCAGTACCTCCAAATCCGAGAGCATGGTTCTCAGCCGGAAAAGGGTGGCGTGCCCCCTCCGGATCGGGGATGAAG
>NW_024640760.1:0-226 GCF_008729295.1 Plectropomus leopardus
AGTGCGGCGGCGGCGGTCGCCGAGGCGAAAACCCGGGCATGGGAGGAGTTCGGGGAGGCCATGGAAAACGACTTCCGGACGGCTTCGAAGAGGTTCTGGACCACCACCCGGCGTCTCAGAAGGGGGAAACGGTGCTCCGTCAACACTGTGTATGGTGGCGACGGGGCGCTGCTGACCTTGACTCGGGACGTTGTGGATCGGTGGAAGGAATACTTCGAAGACCTCC
>NW_024640761.1:0-209 GCF_008729295.1 Plectropomus leopardus
ACCCGAACCCGCTGGTGGACACCGGCGGTAAGGGGTGCCGTCAAGCTAAAGAAGGAGTCCTATCGGGCCTTCTTGGCCTGTGGGACTCCGGAGGCAGCAGACAGGTATCGACAGGCCAAGGGGAGTGCGGCGGCGGAGTGCGGCGGCGGCGGTCGCCGAGGCCAAAACCCGGGCATGGGAGGAGTTCGGCGAGGCCATGGAAAACGACT
>NW_024640762.1:0-221 GCF_008729295.1 Plectropomus leopardus
CAAGCTATTCTATGTCGGTTTTGGCCATTTTTAGGAGTGGTCAAATTTCGGACTTTTTTCACCATACTATACTATTGCCTTGGTGGCCATTTTTTTGACATGACAAAATATCAGGTTTTTGGTCTTTTTTTGCTGTCATTCCCACTTTGAATAGCATTACATGACTTAACAAGCTATTCTATGTCGCTTTCAGCTATTTTTATAAGCAGTCAAATTTTGAC
>NW_024640763.1:0-5219 GCF_008729295.1 Plectropomus leopardus
GTCTCTCCGTCAGCATTCACGCCCTCTGAACTGTGACCTCAAACTTTCACTAAGAGCTTTGAGGAGATGAGACAGCGGACAGACAAGACAGAAGACAGACGAGACAGCGGACAGACAAGACAGAAGACAGACGAGACAGCGGACAGACAAGACAGAAGACAGACGAGACAGTGGACAGACATCCTCTCTGACGGTTAAAGCTGAGCGTCGTCCTGACAGAGACACACAGACGTTGACGGAGACGTTGGACTGGTCCTTCACAGTGTGCCTCTGAGTGGTTCGGTCCGAGTTTGTCTCTGGAGTGTTTGTTAGTGTCTCATCGTCTCTTTGAACGGGTCTCGGAAGCGAGCGGACGCTCTGAATCATTCATGATTTCATTTTTGGAGATAAAAGAAACAAAAGTTCTGAACGTTTGTCAGAAGCAGCTCTGAGTTTAAAAACACAAACAGGATAAAAATTTGTAAAAAATTAAACCTAAATGAACCGAGCAGCTGGGAAACGTCCTGACCGGCCGCCATGTTTACAGTCAGCTCACACTGTGGTCAAAGTATCTTCGTGTTGACCCGCTGCATCGACTTCCTATTGGACGGCGTGCCGGTGGCGGCGGCGCTCACAGGGCCGGCCGGTGGTGCAGGAACCTCTTGAGGTGGTAGCGCAGCACGCCTTTGGTCTTGAAGGTCTTGCCGCAGCTGCAGGCGTGCGGGCGCTCGCCGGTGTGGTCCAGCTGGTGGACACGCAGCAGCGAGCTGGTGAAGAAGAACTCGCCACAGGTGATGCAGTAGTGGCTCTTCTCACCCGTGTGTTTGGAGCGGCGGTGGCTGAGCAGCGAGCCGGACGTGATGAAGCTCTGTCCACAGTCGCGGCAGCTGAAGGGGCGCTCGCCGGTGTGGATGCGCTCGTGCGCCCTCCAGGAGTTGTGGTAGCTGAAGGCCTTGTGGCAGTAGGAGCACTGGTACAGCTTCTCCTTGGTGTGGCTCAGCCGGTGCATCTTCAGGTAGTGTGCGATGGTGAAACTCTTGCCGCAGTCGGCGCAGCTGAATGGCTTCTCGCCCACGTGGAACAGCGTGATGTGCGAGCGCAGGTGGGATGACTGGGTGAACCTCTTGCCGCAGGTGGTGCAGAGGAAGGGCCGCTCGCCCGTGTGCGTCACCATGTGGGACTTGAGGTGCGGCGACTGGGTGAAGCTCTTGCCGCACTCGGGGCACTTGTAGGGCTTGAGGCCGGTGTGTGTGCGGTTGTGCAGCTTGAGGCCCTGCAGGCTGGAGAAGCACTTGCCGCACTCGGAGCAGCGGTAGTCCTTGAGGTGCTCGTGGGTGCGCTGGTGGCAGCGCAGGCCGCTCAGCAGCTTGAAGCCTTTGGCGCAGGTGGGGCACTTGTGCGGCTTGCGGTTGGAGTGCGTCACCTGGTGCAGCTTCAGGCTCTGCGGGTTGCTGAAGGTCTTGCTGCACTTAAGGCAGGGCAGCGGCTTTGGGTCGCGGTGCGACTTGCGGTGGAAGTTGAAGCCCTGGTAGGACACGAACATCTTGTCACAGACTTTGCAGCGGTAGCACTTCTCCCCCTTGTGGGCCTCCAGGTGGTCGTCCAGCTCGCGCTGCTGTGCGAAGCCGTCCCCGCAGAACCAGCACTTGAAGGGTTTGGTCCCGGAGTGCGTGCGGTGGTGCGTCTTCCAGTCGCGCTTCAGGGCGAAGGTTTTGTCGCAGTAGGAGCAGCGGTAGGGCTGGTGGCGGTCGTGGACCTGCTGGTGGACGACGAGGCTCATCAGCGTCGGGTAGGTCTTCCCGCAGCGCCAGCACTCGTTGGGTTTGTGTCCGCGGTGTGTCCTGCGGTGCGCCTCCAGGTGCGCTGCCTTGTAGAAGCCTCGACTGCAGTCGGGGCAGTGCACCATCTTCCTGCCGCTGATGGTTGGGCGCTGCGGCCTTGGCCGGCGGGGACAGAGATGAGGGTGGTCACCTGCAGGACACAGAGGTCAGAGAACAGCGTTCTTCACCTGTCATCTCATCATAGCGCCGCTTCACACGGTGAGACAGCGACACAGACGTGAAAGCAGAGCAGCAGCAGGAATTTCTCCTCCTGATCTAACACTTCATCAACCAAACATCTGAACAATGAACGACAGTCCTTTACCCAGAGACAGGAAGTCGCGGCCCTGCAGCCACAGCCGGCAGTCGGTCAGAGTGACACAGAGCTTCATGAGGACCGGGTACGCCTGGATCTCCACGTCGCCCTCCGGCTCCGATTTGATCCGAACATCTTCAGCTGCATCCTGAAATCACAAAATCCATCAACACGATCCTTAAAGTGGGTCTGCATGTTGGGATGACATGTTTTCTTTAAGAAGTTTTGGCAATTTTTTGGCAACATTTTTTATTAGGAATGTTTGGCGATTTTTTATTCTCTTTAAAATTTTTCTTTAATTATTTTGACTTTTTCCCCCTTTAAATATATTCCACCATTTGATACCCTTTAAAAAGAGTGTTTATCGGAGTCTGGAGGGTTTGGTGCTGCAGAGTTCAGGACTGATTCTGCAGATCTGGTTCTGCAGCTGATCTGAAAATATACTGATGTTCTACCAGTCTGTTGTGGCAAGTGTCCTCTTCTATGCTGTGGTGTGCTGGGGAGGCAGCATCAAGAAGAGGGACGCCTCTCGGCTGGACAGGCTGGTAAGAAAAGCTGGCTCTGTGGTCGGCACAGAGCTGGACTCGATCACATCAGTGGCAGAGAGAAGGACTCTCAGCAAACTGCTCTGCATCATGGACAATGCCCAGCACCCTCTGCACGGCATCATCATCAGGCAGAGGAGTGTCTTCAGTGACAGGCTGCTGTCCCTGTCCTGCTCCACTGACAGGCTGAGGAAGTCGTTTGTCCCACAGGCCATACGACTCTTCAACTCCTCCTCACACAGATAAACACTGTTTGCACTGTTTTTACTGGTATTGCACTGTTTTATTGTTATTGTTGTTTTATATCTTGCGTTTTTGCATATTCTGCATCTCTCTTTTTCTCTGTATATATTGCTTATATATTTATTGGTCTATATTCTATTTATGTTTATTATGCTGCTGGTTACTTAAATTTACCTCGGGATCAATAAAGTACCTATCTATCTATCTATCTATCTATCTATAACTGTTACACACCTGTACTCAGCATGTTTAATGCAGTACTTTCACTGTCACAACCAGTACTTTTACTGTGTGCCGTTGATTGTTTTTTGCAGTAGCAGAGTATATCTTGGTATTTTTCTTCCGCAGTAGCAGAATACATTTTAGTAGTAGTACTGCAGTAGCAGAGTATATTTCAGTAGCAGTGCTACAGTATCAGAGTATATCTCAATAGTAGTACTGCAGTATCAGAGTATATTGCAGTAGTAGTACTGCAGTGGCACAGGCGGGTCTGGTCGGGGTCCTGCAGGCCTCCACAGCAGCAGTCGGACCTTCGACGCTCAGAGTCTGAACCGAAGTCCGTTCGCCGTCTGACGGTTTTCGGCTCTGTGCGCAGACGCAGACCGGAAGGTTAATAAAGTTGGGTTGAATCAGGTGAACAGGTGTGTCTGAGTGATCCGGCTAACGGAACACGGACTCAAACTGGACCCTGCGGCTGGTCCAACCGGTCCTCCTCTCTGAGGCTCGGTACGGGAACGGACTCTGCGCCGGATTACAGGGAGCTGAGCTGTGTTCGGGTCGGGCCGGATGAACCACCGGACAGTGAGACCAGATTCTGGCACCTTCTGGAGTCCGGTTTCTGGAGTCCGATACCGTCAGTGAGCTCCGGTAGAGGATCGGCCATCGGTGTTAAATTGCTCGGTTTTTGAATGGAGTCTGGCGGGGCAGGTCTCAGACCGGAGGCTAGCTCCGTTAGCTTAGCTGCGTGACGGCTCCGGGCTCGGTGCGGGTTAACGGGGTGTGTCGGTGTGTTTACCGGAGAGGCCGCGTCGGTGTCCATCCCGCCGGTGCAGCCGCCGAAGCACGGATCCGTTTCTGAAGTGCTGAGCTCACTCCGCCAACTTCTTCTTCTTCTCCTCCTGCAGCAGCAGCTGGCCACTTCCGGGGAAAAGTTCAGCCTCCCAAAAAAACCCGAACATCCCAAAATCTGAACATCGATGAGAGAAAGAAGCAGACTGGTCTCTCTGCGGAGAGTCCTCCGCCCTCCTCCGCCCTCCTCCGCCCTTTATTTCACTGAGTGTTCGTGTTTATTCTGGGGACGTTAGGGACCGTCTGTTATTTATGAGGGGGGGCCGTGAGGAAAAAGGAAGTCATGATTTTTATTTTGGCTCAGGGTAATATATTACTGCCATAAACAACAACAACATGAGGTTAGGAGGCATGTTTTCGTTAACATTTCTATAACTTTTTGGCTTTTTTTCAGTGTTGTTTTTTTTACTTAAAAAGGCAATTATTGTTTTAATACAGTTATTGGCTTTTTTATGAATTTTTGGGGGGATTTTCTTTAACATTTATTTAACATTTTATCCTTGAATTCCTTTTGGCAATTTTGCTTTCTTTTTCTTTTTTTTTGTAAAATATCTGGGTCTTTTCACAACTTTTGGGCATTTTATTTCTTTTAACAATTTTGAACCATTAAGACATGTTTCTTTGAAATTAACCAAAAATGACACCATTCATCACAGCCAGACATGGTTAAAAAAAAAAAAAAAAAATTTTTTTAAAAATGCTTTTTCACATTTCTGATGGTCCTTAAACGCTTTCATCTGGAAAAAAAAACACATTTGATGATAAATTGGTGATATTTCATCCAAATCACTTTATTCTCCATTTGATTTTAAAGGGCTTTTTCTGTCTTTACCCACGTTTTCCTGGTTATTCGTGTCGAAAATAAAGCATCTAAAAGTTTCTCCTCGGTGTTAAAACTCTTCAGAAATCACAGAAATATTTTCTATGATCAGGTTCACTTCAGATTTTGGACACTTTGAGTTACTTGAAGTAAAAAAGAAGTTCCACTTCACATGTTGAGTTCAGGACTTTTACTGGGAACAGTATTTTCAGAATGTGGTACTTGTACTTTTACTGAAGTGTCCAAGTACTTCTTTCCCCTCTGATATGAGTCGTAGTGATTAATGCCAGCAGAACCAGAACCAGAACCAGTAAGGAGAACGTCTTCAGTCAGCAGAATCAGCTGATTCACATCGAGTTCCACTTCATCTCAGATCACACTGAAGGACAGAGGGGACACAGGGGACAGAGGGGACACAGGGGACAGAG
>NW_024640764.1:0-220 GCF_008729295.1 Plectropomus leopardus
CAAGCTATTCTATGTCGGTTTTGGCCATTTTTAGGAGTGGTCAAATTCGGACTTTTTTCACCATACTATACTATTGCCTTGGTGGCCATTTTTTTGACATGACAAAATATCAGGTTTTTGGTCTTTTTTTGCTGTCATTCCCACTTTGAATAGCATTACATGACTTAACAAGCTATTCTATGTCGCTTTCAGCTATTTTTATAAGCAGTCAAATTTTGAC
>NW_024640765.1:0-209 GCF_008729295.1 Plectropomus leopardus
TCAACACACAGTGGTTGATCACAAGACACGAACAATGTGATCAAACACAGAGTGCTACTCATTATGAGAAAGAGAGAGATGATGGTGAGAAATGGGAGCTCCAATAACAATAAATTGCCATGGCATGTCTCTGCGCGCCCTTTAAGATGGATACCAGGTGTTTTTTTAAGACATTTTAAATTTTAACATTTTTCACCAAAAAGGCAATA
>NW_024640766.1:0-393 GCF_008729295.1 Plectropomus leopardus
TAGATTGTATATTTCATGCACCTTAATTAATGCATGTTAAGTAACCTGTTTTTATTCCTATATTAACCACACTATCCTTACTGTCTTTTTGTCCAGGAAACCTTCAAACCGACACTACCTGCTGTGCCCAAAGTGTATGAGGACTCAGGAGGCCCTCTCAGTCCATCTGCGGAGGTCTTGCATGAAGAACAGCACTGAAGCAGCCATTGAAGCTGTGGTAAAAAAGGCCAAGTTAGATGTTCTTGACCTCCTGAAGAATGGCAGAACTTTTAATTATAAAGTCCTCAGACAAATTCTGGCAGATGCATGCCCATTGCAAAGGTAGGTGGCTTTACTTCAATATTACCTCCTCCTTCCTCACTGCTCATGCCCCCACTCCCCATTTTCAAATAT
>NW_024640767.1:0-342 GCF_008729295.1 Plectropomus leopardus
GTTATGGTGGGTTAGACCCACTCAAAGCGTTTTTCTTCTGTTACTTCTGTAACTGTCACTCAGTAGTTACAACTTATCTAACAAAAACAAAAAGAAAAGCATTAGCAAATACATCATTAATAAAACTTTCCTAATTTCTTAACACATATTTTTATTTTATAGCATCTTCAAAATTTTAGAATCTAATAAAAAAACTGATCTTACATAAATAATGATAAGTATGCTATCAAGTTTTTCCCTTTATGTTTTCTTTAAAAAAGTAAAAAGTTTAAGAGTGTATAGTTTTTTTCTGTTCAAGACAGTAAAAAGAACAGGCCATTTTGAGATCATAAAACTAGTGTG
>NW_024640768.1:0-427 GCF_008729295.1 Plectropomus leopardus
ATCCTTCCCTCACTCGTGAACAAGACCCCGAGGTACTTAAACTCCTTAAACTTGGGGCAGGACTTCGTCCCCGATCTGGAGGGGGCACTCCACCCTTTTCCGGCTGAGAACCATGGCCTTGGATTTGGAGGTGCTGATTCTCATTCCAGCCGCTTCACACTCGGCTGTAAACCGATCCAGTGAGAGCTGAAGGTCACGGCCTGATGAAGCCAACAGGACCACATCATCTGCAAAGAGCAGAGACCCAATCCTGAGGTCACCAAACCGGACCCCCTCAACGCCCCGGCTGCGCCTAGAAATTCTGTCCATAAAAGTTATGAACAGAATCGGTGACAAAGGGCAGTCCTGGCAGAGTCCAACCCTCACCGGAAACGAGTCCAGTGAGGGTTGGACTTTTTATTACTGTTAATAATTAAATAATAGTGTT
>NW_024640769.1:0-276 GCF_008729295.1 Plectropomus leopardus
GTCACAATGCAGGTCACAGCCATTACCCTTCCCTTGCCCACGTTATCTCAGGGAGCAACATTCCTTCTCTCCCATGTACCTTGCTTCCAAACAATAGGGAACACTCTCTCGCTCTCTCTCTCTCTCTCCTGCGCTTTTTGAGCACGCAACTTCTCTTTGCATCGGCACTGCCCCTTACCCCCCGCTCGCCACGGCCACGGCCACTCGAGACTGTGAGACAAACGAGCGGCCACGAGGGACACGGGCGAGGTGACCGCAGGATTTATTTCCGTTTAT
>NW_024640770.1:0-202 GCF_008729295.1 Plectropomus leopardus
TGTGTGTTTATGCGTGTGCGTGTGTGTGTGTGTGTGTGTGTGTGTGTAAAGAGAGAGAGAGAGAGAGAGAGAGAGAGAGAGAGAGAAAGACAAAGGACTCATTTCACTGCAGGTTTTTGCCTGACAAGACAGTGGACACAATCAGCTGTAATCCGTCTTGTTGCAGTGTAGGAGACACTATCACACACACACACACACACAC
>NW_024640771.1:0-481 GCF_008729295.1 Plectropomus leopardus
AAAAAAGCAGAATTTGGAATGTTGAAGAAGCGACCAAAAATCCAAGGCTATAGTAAGGCAAAAATTTCAAAATTTGGCACGTCCCAAAACCTGTTGAAAACAGCGGAAAAAAGCTTAGAATACTGTGCCGAGACACACCAAAGCAAAGAAAGTTGCAAAAACAGCCCAAAATAGCAGAATTTGGCATGTTGAAAAAGTGACAAAAAATCCAAGGCTATAGTAAGGCAAAAATGTCAAAATTTGACACGTCCCAAAAACTGTTTAAAATAGCTGGAAACCGCTAAGAATAGTCTGCCGAGACACACTCTAGCAAAGAAAGTTGCAAAAACAACCCAAAACAGCAGAATTTGGCATGTTGAAAAAATGACAAAAAAATCCAAGGCTATAGTAAGGCAAAAATGTCAAAATTTGGCACGTCCCAAAACTGTTTAAAACAGCTGGAAACCGCTAAGAATAGTCTGCCGAGACACACCATAGCAAA
>NW_024640772.1:0-486 GCF_008729295.1 Plectropomus leopardus
GGCTTTCTCTGTAAGGACACCTGCAAAGCTTGGAGGAAGGAAAAAATAATTATTGTCTTTAATTTTTTTAATTGTTCCTTGTCCACTTGAGAGTGGTGTCTCATTAGACTTTTTCAACTGAATTTTCACTTGTATAATTTGGATAATATTCCCTGTAAAGACACATGTAAACTCTGGACGAAGGTCTCTCTTGTGTTAATCTTCCCAAGGAATAATATTTATATTCGAGAGTGGTGTCTCATAAGGCTTTTTAATTGATTTTTTTTTTTTTTTTTTTAACTTTTATGCTTCTTATGTTCACTTTTTTTTCCCAAGGAATATTTATTTATTTTTTATTTTTTTACAATTGTTTTTTGAATGTTGTTCCTTGTCCACTTGAGAGCGGTGTCTCATTGTGCTTTTTCAACTGAATTGTCTTGTATAATTTCGATAATATTTTCTGTAAAGATGCACTTGTAAACCTTGGAAGAACCTTTCAGTTTATAT
>NW_024640773.1:0-223 GCF_008729295.1 Plectropomus leopardus
AGCGTCTGAAGTGTTTCCTCCTCCGTAGAGCACTTTCATGCTCCTACGTGGCAGAGGTTGCTGGTGTTAAATGAATCCCACCTCTACTGCAGTGTTTCTGCATGGCACTGGATATGGATGATTAGTTGTTTCTCATCACTTTCCATGTTGATGTCAAATTCACTGTTCTTACTGGAGCCTTTTGCAAAGTCACATTTTATTTGAAACCTACGTGACAAGCCCC
>NW_024640774.1:0-2930 GCF_008729295.1 Plectropomus leopardus
TTAACTTTCAACTATGTGCAAAACGTGTATAAACATCATAAAACTCTAACACGTGTGCAAATTCAAATAATGGGGAGCCGAAGGAGAAACTCCATCACTGTTAATTACACTGTTCAGCCACGTTAGCGGCACAAAACAGCGTCGACGCGGTAAAACTAACTTAACTTTCGTTTACATCTAAACGTGAAAATCACCGAAATCCTCGAAAACTCAGAACAAAGTGGTACATAGTGGAGTCTGACCTCACAAGACATATACTTATGGCATTATTCACAGTTTATCAACCTGTACAAGCAGGTAGATCCATGCGTGCGTCTCCTTACCTTACACACTGCTGCGGAGCCTCTCTCAAACGTCCCCGGAGCAACAACAGCGGCCCGCAACGTTCCTAGGCTGCGGTCGAATACCTCTTTTTGGTCAGGAAGTTTCCTAAATGAGTTAGATTAACCAGAAGTAGTGCACTAGAATAAATAAATAATTTATAATAGATCCCTGGAATAAAGAGCTCTCTCTTAAAGGGCTCTGACCAGACGTACCTGAGCGGTTGCCATGATAAGAGCTGTTCAAATTCTCCTAACATTAAGGACAATTTAGCATTGGAAACACCGGTGCGTCCTTTACCAAAGGAAAGTAGAGAATTTCGTCTCAAATTTCTTTGCTGCAGCAAATTTAGGGAATCAGCTGTTCTGTTACATCACAGATTCACAGTCTGTATGAGCCAAAACAACTTTAAAACACAATCATGTGAACATGAAGCCAGTTACTGAGCTGTGTGCTGCGTCTTAAGGTGTTATATACACAGGCTGATATAAACTTAAGGTGTTATATACACAGGCTTATATAAACTTAAGGTGTTATATACACAGGCTTATATAAACTTAAGGTGTTATATACACAGGCTTATAATCACATTTTAGCCCTGAGTTTAGGGTGACATTTTCTCTGGAGGTAGAGATAAAGTGGTTAGGAAAGGAAATTAATCATTTGAATTTTTACAACGACGGCCATATTTCTCACATAAATGTGGTCACGCTATTTTAGGTGCGCCACACTATTTTTGACAACATGCTATAGTATGATTTGTTTAAGCTATTTTGGATGACATACTATAGTATTACTTTTTTTTTGCTATTTTCGACAACATGCTATAGAGTCTATTCTGTGAAACCACACTATGACTTTTTCACTAAACTGTACCATGATTTCTTTCTTCAACACTTCTTCTACATACTATACTATATTTTTGACACACTATAATATGACTATTATAATGAAGCTATACTAATGATTGTATTCACTCTATTCAATATAAGAGAGCAGCAGTAAACAAGAGTCACAAGTCTCCCAAAGTAAATGTCATAGTACAGACTTTATAACATGTACCATTTCATAGCCTTGTTTGCATTGTCTCTCTACACCACCTTGCTGATTTTTCCCCCCATATCCTCGAAGGAAAAATACATAGTAAAAACCATAACCCACTATAACACAGCGGTACATGCTTTTAAAATGTGCAATACTTAAAAAGATGATGACATGGAAGGACTAAAAGTAAAATATCCTTGCCTTGCTGGTCATCTTCAGTCAGTTGAGGCTATCAGCTTCTTATCTCTGTATGAATGCAAATAGAAAAAAAGCTTTAAAAAAAATTGCAGACGGATGCTTAGCAATCACCAGTCACACGTCCTGCTTTGATTTCATTTTCTGACAGAGTATAAAGGCAAAATTGATGCTCAATATGGTGTAAAAGTTAAGCTATGCTGCCAAAAACGTGCAAGAAACAAGGCTGAGTGGCAGAATATATTCATTTCCCAAAACTTTTAGGTCTTTGATATGTCTTTCAGCGGCCGCAGCTGTAACAGTGGACAACATCAGCTTCTCCCTAATCTCCTCCTCCAGCAGTTGGATTTCCCTTCACAAGATCAACACCTGCAGCTGGCAGTCCCACTGTCCCGCAGCCCTGACAAAGATCTATCTTTCCAAACACAGAAGAGCAGAGCATAAATCTGTCCTTGTACATACACACCCCTGCAGGCATGATATAGTTACAGCTGACTCACTGAAACTACAAAACCCTCTTTATGCCTGTTGGCATGACAAAGTGATTATTTGTGCAGTCTGTCCACATCAGAGACACAGGACATTTAAAAGTTAACATGTGCTGCTCCCTGCAGGGTAACATACAGCAAATGCTTCAAACCAATGATTAGATCTACCACTGTGGTCTTGAGACTTACTCCTCATGTCACTGTCCTCTAGGCTTTTGATAGCTGGAACATTCTGTGACTCATTTTGGACTCTGTGGTTAAAAAAGAACAAACGTGTTTGAAATAATACGACATTATATAATTATATTTACTTCATGATGGGGTAGAAAGGTCCTTGCAGTACTGTTTTTTTTCTCTTCTAGAGCTCTTTTGGCCTCCTGCTCCCGCCTGCCAACCTCCTTCACAGCATCCTCCACTTTCCATACCTTGCCACGGCCAAGATGTTTGAGTGAAGCAACTGTCACATAACAACAACAAAATAATGATAAAACTGGTATTGTTTGCAGCAAAACATGCTTGAGAGAAATGTTTGCTCTGTGACTACTGCAAAAAATGATTTGAGGCTCCAAGTTATGTGTTATGCATGTATGTAATATGAACTCTCTGACCCAATAAACATATACAGTTATGTCAAAAATACAGTCTTTCCACTGAAAAAAAGGTCCCGTTGCCAGCAGTCCTGAGGTCAGTTCCTTATAGACATATAACCTAAAATTAGCATGAAAATGAATGACAGTCCTTGTGACCAGGGTGGCTTTGACCCTTTGACTGAACTGTAAGTGCAGTTTTGTTACATTACATGGAGTTCATACTGAAAACTGAGATATATTTTAGAATATGGAGACAGTCTTGAACTATGAAAAATAACTGACAGACTTTGAA
>NW_024640776.1:0-445 GCF_008729295.1 Plectropomus leopardus
AAGTTCCCAGCGTCGTCTGCGGGCTAGGCGCCGACGTCGGTTCTGGGTGCATGCTACCCTACGGAGGCGGCGTGAGCTCGGCGGTTCCACCGTCTCCTGCAACAAGGGACAGGAACTGTCGTACAGCTCTGGGTGAGCGGTGGCGGCGGCGATAAGCTGCTCCTCCATTGTTTCTGGCGGTTTGATTAGATTTTGCGAGGGAACAACAAGACGTCCATATGTCAGCACGTCGATGACGATCTCAACGCTGATAGGCTGTCGCGGCGCGTCTTCACGCGACGACGCCGCAAAAGTTCAATTATTTCAACTCGAGCGTTGGACGCGAGGCGTTGGACGCGAAGCGAATTTCGCGTCCAACGCGCCGCGAATTTCGCATCCATCGCGTCGCCCGGCAAAATGAGGCGTCAAATCACGTCTTTGCATTGACTTTGTATGTAATCTTGAG
>NW_024640777.1:0-420 GCF_008729295.1 Plectropomus leopardus
TGGTGATCCTTAAATAATAAAAAAAAAAAACAACCTTTTTTTCTTCAATTTTTTTGGCGACATTTTTAAAAAAGAATATTTTGTTCTTGGCATGTTTTCCAAAAAAAAATAAAAAAAAACCAAAAATCACACTTGTTATCACAGCCAGAAACTGTAAAAACTATAATTCTTTTTTTTTTGTATTATTCTGTATCTATATTCTGTATTCTATATCTTATTCTGTATTATTATACAGTTTTCCAAAACTTTTACAGGCCTGGGTATTAATATTTGAAAATTCCATTAATTTTTCCAGGTGTTTCATGACTCTACAGACCTTGAATATGTTATTGTTAGACTAATATCACCAGACTAATCCCTTAAAATAATCACATAAGATGGTTATTATTATTAGGCTACTGCTAATGACAAATCAGCTCT
>NW_024640778.1:0-383 GCF_008729295.1 Plectropomus leopardus
AAACATTTTTCCGTGAGTCTGTCTGAGTAACTCTAAAATGCATCATGCGTCCTTTCTACATGATGTGTTCACTGACCATCGGAAATTTGAAAATGATTTCTGTTTTTACAGTTTCAGACTCTAATAAACTTTGGTAAGTTTTTCTTTAGCCAGCGTTTTGGATGACTTGTTTTCTTTAAAAGACGCCAAAAAATTTTTAAAGAAAAAAAACATTGTCATTAACCAAAACTAAAACACAACTCCTCCTGCACCAGTTCATCTTCCCCCGAATGAGGGAATAAAATACTTCTTTATAAAAGAAAAATAGATATTCATATTTATTAAAAAAAATATCGCCCAGATTTCTGTTTTAAACTGCAATTTTTAAAGAAAAAAACTGACAA
>NW_024640779.1:0-382 GCF_008729295.1 Plectropomus leopardus
AAACATTTTTCCGTGAGTCTGTCTGAGTAACTCTAAAATGCATCATGTGTCCTTTCTACATGATGTGTTCACTGACCATCGGAAATTTGAAAATGATTTCTGTTTTTACAGTTTCAGACTCTAATAAACTTTGGTAAGTTTTTCTTTAGCCAGCGTTTTGGATGACTTGTTTTCTTTAAAAGACGCCAAAAATTTTTAAAGAAAAAAAACATTGACATTAACCAAAACTAAAACACAACTCCTCCCGCACCAGTTCATCTTCCCCTGAATGAGGGAATAAAATACTTCTTTATAAAAGAAAAATAGATATTCATATTTATTAAAAAAAATATCGTCCAGATTTCTGTTTTAAACTGCAATTTTTAAAGAAAAAAACTGACAA
>NW_024640780.1:0-218 GCF_008729295.1 Plectropomus leopardus
AATGTTCAACTTATTGATGACTACCTGAAAGACCGGGAACAGTGTTGCAGACTCCTCAACACTGTTCCCGGTCTTTCAGGTAGAATGGAAACAAAAACATAACGTCTCTGCTGTAACTGTACAAAATCATCATCTGTGATTGGTCGTAAGCTGGACACGCGTGATTCATCTGCAGGGCGGGCGGCTCTCAGAGCGGTCACGGAGTCCACTGCAGGTTG
>NW_024640781.1:0-522 GCF_008729295.1 Plectropomus leopardus
ATAAGAAAAATAGAAAAAAAAGACAGACATAGACATGTAATTGTATTTACAAAAGGAAGAGATAGAGAATATATACAAAATGTACAGTATGTAATTCAAAAATATACAGTATGAACAGTTTAGTGCAAAAACCACTGTGTATGAGGTAGTATAAATATATATATATATTTGTTGTTTGTTTGTTTGTTTGTTTGTTTGTTTGTTTTGTTTTGTTTTGTTTTGTTTGTTTTTCTCTCCTGACACTCTGACTATTTACAGTTCGTCAGAGTGACAGCCTGGGGGTAGAAACTGTCTTTGTGTCTGGTGGTCTTGGCATACAGTGCTCTGTAACGCCTTCCAGAGGGGAGGAGTTCGAACAGTTTGTGACCGGGGTGTGATGGGTCTGTAGAGATGGTGCCTGCCCGTTTCCTGATCCTGGACCGGTAAAGGTCCTGGATGGAGGGCAGGTCGGCCCCAATTATTCTCTCTGCAGTTCATTATAAGATGTTAAATATGTTAGTGAGAACCATTTTTAATTATAGT
>NW_024640782.1:0-347 GCF_008729295.1 Plectropomus leopardus
CCAAAAATGGCTGAAAATGACATATTATAGCTTATAGAGACGTGTCATAGTATACAAAGTGGAAACAAAAGCCAAAAAAGTACAAAAAGGTCATAATTTAGGGTGTTGAAAAAATGGCCAAAAATCGCATACTATACTATTGCAAAAATGGCAAATTTTGACCCGGCCCAAAAATGGCTGAAAATGACATATTATAGCTTGTAAGTACGTGTCATAGTATACAAAGTGGAAACAAAAGCCAAAAAAGTCCAAAAAGGTCATAATTTAGCATGTTGGAAAAAAAGGGCAAAAATTGCATACTATGGCAAAAAATGTCAAATTTTGACCTGTCCCAAAAATGGCTGAAA
>NW_024640783.1:0-453 GCF_008729295.1 Plectropomus leopardus
TGTCAAAGTTTGACACGGCCCAAAAACTGTTGAAAACAGCTGGAAGCAGCCTAGAATAGCCTGCCAAGACACGCCATAGAAAAGAAAGTTGCAAAAAGAGCCCAAAACAGCATAATTTGGCATGTCGAAAATCTGACCAAAAATCCAAGACTATTGTAAGGCAAAAATGTCAAAATTTGACATGTCCCAAAAACGGTTGAAAACACATGGAAACTAGGGGTGTAACGGTACATGTATTTGTATTGAACCGTTTCGGTACGGGGTGCTCGGTTCGGAACGGACTCGTACCGAACGAGTTTCCACACGGACATATTAAGTAGAGGACCGCACGTTGTGGAACAGAGAATGCTGCAGCTGCACATGCGCAGTTGTGCACACCGAGACACAACAAACAGCAGTTGTAGTAGACATCATGGCTAATGCTGATGCCGCTAGCATTGGCAATCAGCCAGA
>NW_024640784.1:0-543 GCF_008729295.1 Plectropomus leopardus
CACGTAGGCGTGTTACGGAGCCGTGATGGAAAGGCGAGCCCCTTATACGTTAGAGCGACCACGTAGGAGGGATTTCTGGGAGATGTAGTCCACGATTTCACAGAGGAATTGTGGATTCAAAACTTCATAATGATCCGCTCAACTTTCTCAGAGTTATGTGATGCAATAACAGCTCTTGTAGCTCCTGCTGCATCATGGGAGCCAGTTCCTACTGACAAGCACATAGACATAGCATCATGTGACCTAGAAAAGACTAAAAAGTGTTTCCACTGCAGTTTTGTGAAATTTGTCTTTTTTGAATCACCTGAATTACCACCTCAGGGGAGCGTAAAAACTTTTTTTTGATAAATGGAAGGATTTTTTTTTTTTTTCAAAACTGACATGTTTCTATGAGGTAATATTTTATATTTACACTCCACAAGGTTACCCAAAATAAGTTTGGTTTAGTAAAAGAGCAGCAGATCCTCTCAGCCTTGTAGGGAAACACAGCAGCTCTGTATGGTATTTTTGTGATTTTCCGTTCGTAACTCTCTGTCCTCCCCG
>NW_024640785.1:0-2596 GCF_008729295.1 Plectropomus leopardus
TCCCCAAAATCTTCCTTTTAAAAGTCGACAGCAGCTGCAGCTCAGCGCTCCGACTCTGCAGGAATTCAACAGGAACTGTAGCCTGAGGACTCCATTCAAAGACCTGCATTCACAGCCTCGACTCCCCGAAATACAAGTCTTTACCTGTCTGCAGCTCTGTGTGTGTGTGTGTGTGCATGTGTGTGTGTGCGTGTGTGTGTGTATTGTCTCGGTCTCAGGGCTCAGCAGGCCTCTGTGGTGTCTGATTGCCATCCTGAAAACCAGCTGGAAGTTTCCCCTGTAAACCCAAACGCTCCCTCCCACCATCAACACACACACACACACACACACACACACACGCACACACACACACACTCCTCTCGGCCCACAGTCGGACATATGGCTTCAACACACACTAATGTTACATAAGTGAAGGTGAAAGGCCGTTTTCGGGCAGGTTTTCTGAGGAGATGAGGAGTGTTTGACCCGTTTCTAAAGAAAAGTGCTGCAGTCAAAAAGGAAAAAAGTTCACAGAAACTTTTGATTTTTCAGCTCAAACTGTTTGCAAAGAAGAAACTTCATGACGCCTGCATTATTCTCCTGAAACAACAGAAAAATAATGACACGAATCAAACTATTTCGGTAATTTGTGATGAAAAATGCAGATTTTTTCCCCAGAAAGATCTAAATAAAAAAAATTAAACTGAATAAATCTGGGTTTGGGGCTCATTCACTGAACAAAACAAACAAAAACTGGACATTTTCAATGAGCATTTTTCACTAATCCTGACATTTAAGTAACGTTAAAGTAACTGATTACTTTTGGAAAATGGCATGATAGCCTTTAAGAAAGTTCAGGTTTAACTTTTGATGTATCCATATTCATTGTTTACATCTTTGTTTGTATTTGTGTAAAATAAATAAATAATCATAAATAACTTTGATTTTTCACTATTTTATGACATTTAAAGTAATTGATTAATGGAAAAAGATGCATTCCTTTTCATTCCGATGTATTCATTATTTACATCTTTATTTTGTTAAATTTGTGTAAAAAGGTCAAAAATTCTCCATTTCCAGCTTCTCTTGTGTGAGTTTGTGCGGCTGTTTCATTTTCTATGATCAAAAAGAAAATTAAATGAAATATTTTGGGGGTTTGGACTTGTTGGCTTTACAAAACAAACAATTTAAAGGAATCTTTTTGGACGATGGGAACTTTGAATGAGCGGTTTTCATCATTTTTAACATTTATATGATGCAGAAAGCATACAGTTATTGAGAAAACCGTTTCTATGTACACTTTCTTTCCTTTTTTGGACATTTTATCATTTATTGATAACCGGAAACAATCTCAAACTAATATACTAAACTGAGCTCTGGTGGGTCTTCCCTGTCAGATATCACCTCACAACGCTCATATCTTTAAATTATTGTTTGAATCAGAACTTTATGTTTGTTTGGTCAATAATTTGTCAAAATGTTGCAAGAAAATGAGTTTAAAATGAAAGAAAAGTGAAGAGAAAGAAGCTGAGAGAGAATCTCAGAGTCGCATCCTGGACCTCAAGGCTCGAGCTGTGAACGGAGAGCCGGGTACCACACACACACACACACACACACACACACACACACACACACACACACACACACAGATATAAAGGTGATTATTTTCTTAATCGATTACTCACATTGGTGTAGAGCACAGAGTCGATCTCTCCGGCCTCGGACAGCTCGCTCAGGTTCCGGTCCCAGTGCAGAAACGGTTCGGTACTGTCCAGGATCTCCATGATTAACCTCCACACACACACACACACACACACACAGACTGAAACACACTCTCACACACTCTCTGCTCGGTGCTTTCTGTTGTTTTTCAGCGGCTGTTTGTTGACTCCAAAAACTCGGACAAAAACAAAGTCCCAGCTGCAGGTAAATCAGCTGTCCGGTGCCGTTGTTGTTTGTTTGTTTGTTTGTTTGTTATGTGAGGAGGCAGCACGAGTCAGATTGTCGCTGGTTGTCGGTGTTTTTGTTATGAATCATCTCCTCCGAGTTTGCGCGTCCTCCGCAGCTCTGTCCTCCTCTCTGTCCTCCTCTCTGTCCTCCTCTCTGTCCTCCTCTCTGTCCTCCTCCTCTCGGCCCAGACAGCCAGGAATGCAGGGGAGGAGCCACACACACACACACACACACACACACACACACACACACACACACACACACACACACACACAAATAACACCGACAAACAAAAAATAACATACAAATCAACAAAATCAAGAAATCAGCGACAGCGAGAGACACTTTTTATTTTAAAAAGCGACATAAAATATCAGGACTCAAATTTAAAAACGATTTAAAATTGAAAATGTGATTTACTTATTAATCTGTCCCAGCTGTTTATAACTCCGGAAAAAACACCCACATCACAAAACGCGAGTTTCCGGTGAAGAATTTCAAAATAAAAAGCCCTCACTCGTTGCATACACACGATATAGTAAAGAAAATGACGATGAAGAAAACGTATCTAAATGAATCTGTTTTTTATTTTATTTTTTATCTGTGGGAAGATTGTGTTACATGATCAAATACAGATATTTTCACTTAAATAAACTTGGAAATTCTA
>NW_024640786.1:0-509 GCF_008729295.1 Plectropomus leopardus
GTATGGCAAAATGTCAAAAAGTGGCATGTCCCAAAAAGGGCTTTAAACACCTCAAAGCAGCATAAAATAGCATACTTATACACGCCATAGCATTAAAACGTGCAAAAATGGCCAGAAACACCATAATGACGAATGTCGAAAAAATGACCCAAGAAGCAAGGCTATAGTATGGCAAAAATGTCAAAAAGTGGCATGTCCCAAAAAGGGCTTTAAACACCTCAAAACAGCATAAAATAGCACATCAAGACAGGCCATAGCATTCAAATGTGCAAAAATAGCCAAAAACACAATAATGTTGCATATTGAAAAAATGACCAAAGTAGCAAGGCTATAGTATGGCAAAAATGTCAAAAAACGACATGTCCCAAAAAGGGCTTTAAACACCTCAAAAGAGCATAAAATAGCATACTACGACACGCCATAGCATTAAAACGTGCAAAAATGGCCAAAGACACCATAATATTGCATCTTGAAAACATGACCAAAACAGCAAGGCTATAGTATGGCAA
>NW_024640787.1:0-203 GCF_008729295.1 Plectropomus leopardus
TTAGGCTGCTGCACCCGCAACCAGACCCCGGATAAGCGGAGGAAATTGGATGGATGGATGGATGGATGGACTATGAGCAGATTTTCACTTTGCATGTCTCTTAGTGAGAAGGGCCTGTTTCCAGCATCCCCGCGCTGAATAAGCGCCAAAAGCGGGTTTCTAACAGCGTCTTTCATTCAAGCTGCCACTCTTCTCCACAGTGA
>NW_024640788.1:0-292 GCF_008729295.1 Plectropomus leopardus
GTGGGATCAAAAATGTCAGTTCGAATGGGTTTCAATGGAGCATTTTTTGACCTTAACAGTCTGAATGTAACTATTTAGTTTCCACAGTGTATTTTAGACTTATTGTAGGAGCTGAGCTGGAAATTCACTGATTAAACAAAACTACGCAATCTTCCCAAAATGTATGCCATATGCATAAACACAGCCAAAATTATCAAAAAATTAAGAGAAAAGCGCCAAACAGTCCAGAGTTTAATAAATTCTGCGCTCTAACACCACCCACTCAGTGTATCAAGTTCACCAAATCAAACAT
>NW_024640789.1:0-407 GCF_008729295.1 Plectropomus leopardus
AAAACATTAATGGTGACAGTGCATCAGTGGAAATAGCATGTATTTTTTTCCATATGCCAAATATTGTAGGAAAAAAAATTAAGTAATCTGGTGAAATATAGTAAAAATGACAAATTCAAAGGCAAAAGCCCAGAATGACACCCAGAAATAACACAAAGCATGTTTCGATGCTTTGCTGGCATTGGGTTAAAAAAAATGCAGTTTTAATAGGTTTCAGTTGCGCATTTTTTGCACATAATAGTATGAATGTAACAATTTTGTTTACATTATGTATTTTAGACTTATATGGGTGCTGAGCCCCAAGATTAAAATACACAATCAAAATACAAAATGAAAATAAATATACATATAATACATAATCTTACTAAAATGTATGCATTATGCACATTTGTGTAATTTACTATCTT
>NW_024640790.1:0-336 GCF_008729295.1 Plectropomus leopardus
GGGATCAAAAATGTCAGTTTGAATGGGTTTCAATGGAGCATTTTTTGACCTGAACAGTCTGAATGTAACTATTTAGTTTCCACAGTGTATTTTAGACTTATTGTAGGAGCTGAGCTGCAAATTCACTGATTACACTCAAATACACAATTTTGCTAAAATTTTCGCCATATCCATGACCACAGCCCGAAGAATGAAAAGCACATACAATTCGCCAAACTAACCCTTAGGGTTAATTGAGATAAGATTCTCAGGTAAAAAAAAAAAAAAACCTTCTTCAGTGGTGCTGAAAAAAACAAACATATATATTTTTTATATTTTGACACCAGAGAAATCTGA
>NW_024640791.1:0-316 GCF_008729295.1 Plectropomus leopardus
CCTGGGAGGGTGGAGCGAGCATCACTGGACCTGAGGAAATTATTGATGACATAACGGATTATGAGGACATAGAAGCACCAAATAAATTAAAAAAAAACAGATAAGTGATTAATTGGTTGGCTATTATAATGATAATGGTTATTATTACATGGCAGCTCTAAAGTGAAGACAGGAAAACACAGAAAAATGAAAACAAAAAAGGTATAAAAAACATAAAAAAGGGGGGAAAGTGTGTCACAACCAAATCCCCAAAAAAGCAAAAAAGATTCCCATTCAAACAGCCTCTATTTGGGCTCTGAAATTATATTAAAGGTTC
>NW_024640792.1:0-894 GCF_008729295.1 Plectropomus leopardus
AAACATCCAAAAATCATAGAAATGTCCAAAATCATAGAAATGTCCTAAAATCCCAGAAACGTACTACAATCCTTGAAACGTCCTAAAATCATAGAATTGTCCAAAATCATAGAAATGTTGTAAAATCCCAGAAACATCCTAAAATCATAGAAATGCCCTAAATTATAGCAATGTCCTAAAATCCTAAAAATGCCCTAAAGTCATAGAAATGTCCTAAAATCCCAGGAATGTCCTGCAAGCCTTGAAATGTCCTCAAATCATCGATATGTCCTAAAGTCCTTGAAACATGCTAAAATCCTAGAAACACGTATGGGGCTGCTGCGACTGGCCCCTGGCCCCCCGTCATTTTGCAAAAGTGGCCCCCAAGCAAAGTAAGCTGAGTGTCCCTGCTGTAACGTTTTAGCCTCAGAGCCTGTACGGGACACTTTATACCCGCTGAACTCTGAGAGACTGGGCTGGATTCCTGGGAAAAAATCATCTCCACATTAACCACAGGCATTCGGTGAGCACATTTGGTACTGTTACCCATTAGCCCAATTACCTCTGATTCACAATTCAACCCATTATGGGTGGTGCAGGTCAACAGTGTATACCCACCTCCTCGGTTGTGTTTGCTTACGCCTGCTGCCAGCTGTTTGGAGCGCTGCCAGATTTGGTTTGTGCTTCGGAGGAAAAGCTCAGCTGGTTTTTGTCCACAAACCAAGATTAGTCAGGGCTTCCTGCACATGTGCACTGTAAATTGTGACAACTTGATTTTACCGATTGCATTGAAAACTTTACTTAAGCACGTTTCCAGGATAAGTAAATATAACTATTAATCTTAATATACATAATTACATATTATTAAAAATTACTATTTATAATTTTAGCTTCATTGATAGGAAGTTTTAGTGA
>NW_024640793.1:0-232 GCF_008729295.1 Plectropomus leopardus
GTTAGCCAATGTTGTGGTAACGTTCCCTGGTAGCTATGGGGCTGCTGTCACAATATATTGATAACAAGTATTGTGCAAAAGAGAACAAACAGACTGCACAAAAGGTAATATATCATCCAGAGAAGAGGTATTCAGATGCAGTTTTTGTTGTTTTTTACAAAGTGAGTGTGTGTGTGTGCGTGTGCGTGTGCGTGTGCGTGTGCGTGTGTGTGTGTGTGTGTGTGTGGGTGTG
>NW_024640794.1:0-221 GCF_008729295.1 Plectropomus leopardus
GTCCATCATATTAAACCCTTTTCACACTCTTCCTGCATAGAAACCTGCTCCTCAGTCACTGTGGGGAAGAGAGACAGCTTGAATGAAAGACGCTGTTAAAAATCCGCTTTTGGCGCTTATTCAGCGCGGGGATGCTGGAAACAGGCCCTTTTCACTAAGAGACATGCAAAGTGAAAATCTGCTCATAATCCTCATTGTATATAATGTATTGACCAAAAACC
>NW_024640795.1:0-237 GCF_008729295.1 Plectropomus leopardus
TGATCATCTTTGGTGCAGCTGCATCATCAGCTTTGTGCCTATTTTTTACATGTCACAGGCACCCAAAAATACTTGATTGATACACCTGTGCATCCTACCTCCTCTCTCCTCAAAATGCATTTGAGAAATGAGATATCCTTCAAGACGATGTGCTGAGATTGAGGACAGAAGACAGAAGAGATGAGGAGCGCAAAACAGAGGTATGAGAAAAGTCTTTGTTGTCTTTTTACTCAACCG
>NW_024640796.1:0-3177 GCF_008729295.1 Plectropomus leopardus
ATAATATGAAAAAAACTGGTATTAGTAAAGGTTTTTTTTAAGCACTGGATGTTTTATGCTGGAAAATGTTAATATTAAGTTTTTAATATTAAGTTTTTTATGTGGCCTAATCCTGACTGACTTCTAAAAGGTATTACATGTTTTTGGCCTCAGTCTGTTGGCACATTTGTATCCGGAAACCTCAGATAGTCAAGTTTTAATGTCCACCTATAAGACGTGGAGTCCCACAGGGGACCCGTCTGGGGCCCTTAATGTTTTTATTCCATAAAATCTGCTTTTGCTGTAATTTTAAAATAATAACAAATTTTATTTATTTCACACTTTTCTTAGGTTACAAAGTGCTCTCTAGTGCTTCTTTATCTGGATCTGGATCTGAGTTGGGTCCTCCTGAGGTGAGGGAGTGTTGGTGGGTGTTTCAGGCGCTGCAGGACGCCAACGACAACAGTCAGCTGATGTTGATCTGATGAGATAACGAGAATCTGTTAGCGAGCCGTTAATGAGCCGTCTGATGTTCATCAGCTCGGTGTGTATTGAGGCGCTGATGAGAGAAACACACACTGACACACAGCAGGAAGCAGCTTTAGAGCCGTGACCTTTAAAAGGGCAGAAATGATCATGAGTGAGAGCTTCACACAGGACTGAGAACCACCGTGTCAGCGTGACTCTGATGGACGTTTCACAGAAATCACAAAACAGGTTTCCATTAACCCTCAAACTGTGCGAACTGAGACTGTGAATCTAAAATATTTGTATGTTACTAGTATATGAATAAAAAATAAATAAGACTTAAAACAATCTAAAATGCTTCGTACATACTGATGCAAGTGCATATATTTTTATTTAAAGTTAGTGAAGATTTAGACGTGTTAAAAAGTGAAATTCATCCGGTGGCACTGCGCTCCATGTGGCTCCAGACGAAAAACCAAACTCACTTCAGCCCCTCATTTCGCTGACACAGACATGTCCGATATTTTATTTTGTTATTGTCATGAAATGTATTTTGTGAATGTAAAATGAGCCTAAAGGAAAAAAAAATCCGGGCTGCTCACTAGACTGACATGAAAACCTGAATGTTTCAATCTGTCAGCAGTGTTTGGTTTGTCCGCTCTGGGCTCCTGTAGAAACATGGCGGTGCAACATGGAGATCTCCGTGGACGGGGACCTGCTCCCTGTGTGGACATAAACGTCTCAGTCTGAGGAAACAGAGACACAAGCGTTGTGATTTTCAACTGATTAGACACTAAAGAAGACACACGGATCAGATTAGATTCACTTTAAACACTCTGAAGGAGCTTTTTAATGCGCTGCAGACGCAGATGTGGACACTCAGCACGCGGCCTCCTCCTAAACTCAAGTTCTGTGTGTGAAACAGCATGAATGTCTGTGCAGTGAGGACGCCTCAGAGTCAGGGGACGCGTCAGAGTCAGGGGACGCCTCAGAGTCAGGGGACGCCTCAGAGTCAGGGGACGCCTCAGAGTCAGGGGACGCCTCAGAGTCAGGGGACGCCTAACCTGAGAAGATCTGCAGCCAGAGTGTCGATTCACACACCGCGAGTGTGACTAGGACGGTTCAGAGCAGGTCAGTGTGTGTGTGTGTGTGTGTGTGTGTGTGTGTGTGTGTGTGTGTGAAAACGAAGCCGTGTGACCTCTGAACACCCTGCTGATGAAGAGCAGGCTGGGCATGAAGTTCTCACACTGTCCTCCTGCAGCTTCACAACTCCAAAACACACACACACAGAGTTGCTGATTGGCCCTGCATCAGCTGATTTGTCGGAGTGGATTGCGGCTGAACGTCGGCACGCTCGGCTCTGATCTGTGATCTGTGTTTTTCGCTTTGGTTCAGGTGACGGACAAACACCTTGAAAAGGTCGAATTTTATATTTTTTTACATTTTAAAAAGTCACACCTTTTTGTCAGCTTTTCCTAATTTTCAAACCATTTTGCTCGTGGATTCTCCCCCTCTGCTCGGATACTGGAACCAGAGCTCCACTAAACTGGGACTGAAAACGTACCGAGTGTCTCCCAGTGAGACCAGTGAGCAGCAGGTGGGTGAGAGCAGCGACTGAAGAGACACATAAAGTGTTAAAACTAACAGCTACAGCAGCACCTGAACGCACCGCGGGCCCAGAGCAAAACTTCACACCTCTTACTGTGTGTGTGTGTGTGTGCTGTTCCCACACTCTGACTCCTGCCGTGACCTCCTGCAGAGCCCTGACCTCCTCCTCCTCCTCCTCCTCCTCCTCAGCAGCAGCAGATCTCGTTTGAGGATGAATGAGGTGAGACTCAGGTCTTCTTCTTCTCTTAGAAGGTTTTTCTTTTTGTGTTTCTGTTTCTGTGAAGTCCAGAACTGAAACTGAGATCAGTGTGTGTGTGTGTGTGTGTGTGTGTGTGTGTGTGTGTGTGTGTGTGCATCATTTGTCTGACAGTCCAGTCAAACACAGTCCGTTATTCCTGGACTCGATCCAGACACTGAGGGGAGGGTTAGGTGAATCCGTCTGCTGGCTGAAATCATTTCCTAACTGTCAGATCGTCTCTGAGCGCCTCCCGCTCCTCAAACTCGGCCGTTTGTTTGATTCCTGCCAACAGAGCGGGAAAACTTCCTCCTCAGCTGGAATCCTGCGTCAGGACGGAGGAGGAAGAGGAAGAGGAGGAGGAAGTCATCATGGGAGAGGGAAAACAAGGAGCTCAGAAACAAGAGAAGGAGCAAAAATAGAGCTGATAAAGACTGATTCATTTTCAGGGACATTAAAAAGCTCTGCAGTGACTCAGTGTTGAACTTTTGATAAAACTCAAATCTGCAGCAGATGATGAGAGATCCTGACTTTATGTAGCCCATTTCACACGGGACCAGTATTACCTGTACATTCACACAGGACCAGTATTACCTGTACATTCACACGGGACCAGTATTACCAGTACATTCACACGGGACCAGTATTAAGGGATAAACCATGTCTGTATTTTACCTGAATTTACTGATATTATGTGAAAGGCGTGAAAGGTGCATGAGAAAACGGGTGAACGGTGCATGAGAAAACACATGAATGGTACATGAGAAAACATGTGAACAGTGCATGAGAAAACATGTGAACGGTGCATGAGAAAACGGGCGAACGGTGCATGAGAAAACATGTGAACGGTGCATGAAAAAACATGTGAACGGTGCATGAGAAAACGT
>NW_024640797.1:0-4452 GCF_008729295.1 Plectropomus leopardus
GGGGGGGGGGGTCACTGCACCTGCTGGTAAGTTCACTAAAAAGTCACTTTTTCTTCTCATATTAACTTTATTTACATCACCTTTTAAAAACAGTTTAAAGGGCGACATTATAGTGTACAAAAAATGAGAAACACTTTAAATGCAAAGGGTTAAACCTGCAAAAACACAAGTCAAGAAATTATCAGGTGAAAAATGTCTAATTCAAGTCATCAAAGCATCAGTTTAACTAATAATTTACTCACGATTTCACTTATAACCTTTAATGCAACCAGATGTTAATAATAGCTGTGTTTATAGTAATAACAGTTGGATTTTCGCACATTCTGCACAAAACTGCACAAAACTGCACAAAACTGCACAGCTGTTTCCTAAACAGCTAATATGTACTACATATTTGTTGTGTTATAGTACTTGCTTTGCCCCTTTTTGTAGTAGCTTTAAATCCATTTGTTGTGGTTTTGCATCTCTGTGTGACTGTTTTGTGTCTCTTTGTAGTCCTGTCATGTCTTCTTGTTGTTTTGCCTCTTTTGTAGTAGTTTTATATCCTTTTGTAGCTGTTTTGTGTGTCTTTGTAGTTGCCTCTCAGTAGTTTTGTGTCTTTTTGTGGTCTGTTTCTGTCTCTTTGTAGTTATTTTATAACTTGGTGATTTTTGTCCTTTTTTGTGGTCATTTTGCATCTCTTTGCAGTTATTTTGCATCTCTTTGTAGTGGTTTTGTGTCTCTTTGTAGTTGTTTTGTGTCTCTTTGTAGTTGTTTTGTATATCATGTAGTCCTTTTATGACTTGCTGTGGCTGCGCTGACCCTTTTTGTAGTTGTTTTGCATCTCCTTGTAGCAGTTTTGTGTGTCTGTTGTTGTTTTATGTCTCTTTGTGCTCATTTTGCGGTGCTTTTATGGCTTGTTGTTGTTGTTTTGCCCCTTTTTCAGTTGCTGTGATTCTTGTTGCAGCTGATGTGCATCTCTTTGTTGTCGTTTTATGTTTCTTCGCAGACAGTTTGAGTCTCTCCTGTTAATTTTAGTGATATTTTGCAGGTGAGGGCCGGGGGGTCGGCATGTTTATTAATCCATCCATAAACCTGAGCCTTCAGGTTTTTTATGGCTGCACCTTTACGTCAAATAGTAATATTTTACATGTCTGCTGCATCTTTTTTAAACAACTTATTTCCCAAAATTCAGACTGTTTCTGTGAAATAACGTCTGAGGAGTTTATCCACAACACGCAGCTCCTCTTCTCCTTTATCTGTCTTTATATGCTGCCTGATATTTACATTTTATCATAATTAAAAAGTTTCACTTTGCTGGACGTTCCAATAAAAGTGAACCCGGCTCCCCTCCATCCGTCTCCGTCCGGTCCTGAGTCATGGCCCCTGCGGCGGCCGGCTCCAGGCAGGGGGGATGATGGGTGATATTTCTTCCACTCCCCCGACTATTTTATCTGCAGCGCGGCCGATCGATGCTCCTGAAGACGCTAAATCATTTGCAGGAGCGGAGCTGCATCAGAGCAGAGAGCATGCTGGGAAAAAGAACAGAGGGTAGATACAGAGAGAGAGAGAGAGACGGGCTGCGTTCACAAAGCAGCACCGAGGACGTTAAACGTGTCCCACAGTCCCAGAGTGTCTCGTCGTCCTCCGTGTTAATGCTGCTCAGGCCATGAGAGGAAAGTAACTAAATACATTTACTCAAGTACTGCTCTAAAGTATAATTTTCTTTTCATGACACTTTCTGTCTCTACATTTGCCACAAGAAAATGTTGGCGTTGTACATTTCTGCGCCATTTTATACAAATCATAATGTTTTTAAAGTGACGAAGTTTCTGAGCTGATTTCATCATCAGGAGGAGAGACGCCTGCCGAGCTGCAGACTGCTGCTAACCACCAAAAAAACAACAAAAACGCTCGTGATTCAAGCTGTTTTTCCACTCAGGATATTGTCACAAAAAGCAGTTTCTTACTGAGAAATGACTGTTTCTTGCCTGGAAAGCGCCACAAAGAGCTCTTATTCATTTTGTCGAGACACTCCTACATTTTCAGTTGTGCCGCAAAAAAAAGGTTGTTTTTACACGGAGATATTGCTGCATTTTAAGCGGGATTAGAGCCGCAAACGGCGGTTGTTTTTATGCTGACACAGCAGGAACAGTGCTGCAAATAGTGCATGTTTTTTTGCAGAGACACTGCTATATTTCAGCTGGGAATTTACCTCCAAAAGTGGGAATTTTAAGCCAAAACATGCCCTTTTCCTCACTATAAAGTGTAGTTCCGTGTCTAAACATGACCACAGGTTAACCAGAGTTGCTGAAACAAAAAGTTTAACATATCTGCTGCATCAGCGTTTGGCAAACGTCTCCTCTGTCATCCTGCACGTGTCACAGCTCTCTCTGCTGCACAGCTGATTGATATGATGAGCTCGTTATGAGCTGAAGCTGCTCCGTCACACGCTGATCATATCAGTCAGCTGTGCTGCAGCGGGGACAGAGCTGAAACCTGCAGGACAAAGAGACCCTCGAGGACAGGTTTGGGACACACTGAGCTACAGAATAACGTACAAATGTAACGTGTGTTTGCGGAAACAACTCCAACATCTGACAGCTTTTGTTACATTACAGGATGTTTGCTCACAAAACAGAAAATACTTTTAATTACATTTACATAAGATTTAAACTATCATACAGCTTATTCAAGTCAAACAATTAGTCCATAAATATATAATAATTAAAGAGTCACATTTTTCTGACACGGACATGTCCAACAATGTCTGGTGATTACGTCCTCAGGTTGCTTTGACAGCGGCCCTCTGATCATCTGTGTTTTTGGGTCGGGTGTTTCAAATATTTTAAAATATGTTGGGGGTTTTTTAAACTTTTTTTTTTGTTTTTGTTTGTTTTTCTAGCTGTAGAAAAACAAGCTCTGCTTGAACGTTTTGGTTTACGTAATGAGTCTAGAATATATTTAAAATTTCACTTTCTTAAATAACTGATCGAAATTCTTGAACTTTTTCACAATATTATAATTTTTTTAGATGCAGCCGCATTTACATACTTGTACTCGAGTAAAAGTCAAAGTATAAGGAAGAGAGGAAGATGGGTTTCTAGGAGGAGTACTTTACTTCTGTACTAGTACTACTTTATACTTCTGTACTTTTCGCTGAGCTTCATTGTGAATTCAGGACTCTCGCTGACTCTGTTCTCGAGAGTGTGAATGAACAGTCACCTCACCTGTCTGCCAGTCAGTCTGCTGCACGCGTGTGTGTGTGTGTGTGTGTGTGTGTGTGTGTGTGTGTGTGTGTGTGTGGTGAAACCAAAGTGTTGTGGTATGGAGATCAATACCCGGAGTCGTAGTAGTGGTGTGTTATCGAGCTGCTCTGAGCTTCACTCAGCTTTATCTCCTGAAAATATGAAAATAAGAATGAAGATTTTTCCACTTTCACATTTTTAATTCGCCTCAAAGCGAAAGTTGATTATTTTTAACATTCAGAGACTGTTTGATGCATTTTATGCACTTTTCATTCTTCAATTTCAATTGTTTGATAATTTTGGCTGTGTTCATGCATATTGACAAACACTGACATATCCCAGACTGTGATAATCATTTAAAAAACTACTTGGCATGTAGTATGTTGAAAATAATTCATTTTTTGTGTTTTTGTGTTTTAAATACATGGTAGCATCATGACAAAAACCTGGCATTTAAAGGGTTAAAATCCTGAAAATGAACAGATATTTGACATTTCTGATTAGGACTGATGTCTGTTCAGAAAATAAACTCAATTAAAGTAAAAAATAATATTGTATAATATTTATATTTCCAATATTTAAGTTTTCGTCCTCTAATAATCTCACCGTGATCAGAATCTGTTTTGCACGAGAGAAAAGACACACTGAGTATTCAGTATGTAGTCTGCAGTACGTAGTGCAGTGAAAAGTACAAGCTCTACCTCTGAGCTGGAGTCAAAGAGAAGCAGAAAGAAGCAGAAAATGGGAATACTATCAAAAATATCGAGTACATTAAAAACAGAAACATTCACAGATACTTCCAAAACAACAGAGTCGTTTAGGTCTCCAAGAGTTAAAAAGACAGCAAGGACAGAATATTACCGAAAACAGTGAAATAATAAAACAGACAAATGTGACGAATCATCCGTGAGTCTGTTCATGATCAACATGTTTAATCATTTATTACATATCAGCTGTTTGTTTGTGTTCACGACGCCGCGCTGTAAGTAACCGTCCAATCAGGAGACAGATGCGTGTGTGTGTGTGTGTGTGTGTGTGTGTGTGTATATTTATCATACTGCTGTTGTTGTTGTTGTTGTTGTTGTTGTTGTTGTTGTTGTTGGACTCGTCCTCATCGCTGTTCATCTGTTTTGTTTGTTCTCTCCAGAAACCGGCCAATCAGAAAGCCCCAACCAGGCCAGCGAATCAGATATCAAGGAGCAGCCAGAGAACGGTGAGACCTCGT
>NW_024640798.1:0-203 GCF_008729295.1 Plectropomus leopardus
TGTAGCTGCTGACAGTCTGGGATATGTCAGTGTGTGAGTGTAGCTGCTGACAGTCTGGGATATGTCAGTGTGTGAGTGTAGCTGCTGACAGTTTGGGATATGTCAGTGTGTGAGTGTAGCTGCTGACAGTCTGGGATATGTCAGTGTGTGAGTGTAGCTACTGACATATCCCAGACTGTCAGCAGCTACACTCACACACTGAC
>NW_024640799.1:0-201 GCF_008729295.1 Plectropomus leopardus
GGAGCGAGGGATGGATCTGACTGACCACCAAGGTCACTAAGGTTGGCCCCGCCCTTCACTATGTGTAGCTTTTGGCTGTAATAAAACGTAAAAAGGGAGTTTTATAAAAATTCACCTCTTGAACAGTTGTCATGGATGTTGAAATTAACACTAAAGACCAAACTGTGTTTTGAACCAGGCTGTAAACATGTTCAATTCTGC
>NW_024640800.1:0-439 GCF_008729295.1 Plectropomus leopardus
CAGTATTTGGGGAGATCACTTTTTTGACCTTTTTTCCCTGACCTATAATATGGCGTTTTTCTCCATACTAAACTTTGGCCTCAAACACTCAAAATATTGACTTTTTAGACCTTTTTTTCAACAAATTACTCTATAAAATGCCCAAACATGCTGTTCTGTGACTTTTTTCAGCGTATCGAAAGATCACTTTTTTGACCTTTTTCCCCTGAGCTATAGTATGGCGTTTTTCTCCATACTAAACTTTGGCCTGAAATGCTCAAAATATTGACTTTTTAGACCATTTTTACAACAGATTACACTATAAACAGCTCGAACATGCTGTTCTGTGACTTTTTTCAGCGTTTCGAAAGATCACTTTTTTGACCTTTTTTCCCTGAGCTATAGTATGGCGTTTTTTCTCCATTCAAAACTTTGGCTTAAAATGCTCAAAATATTGACT
>NW_024640801.1:0-282 GCF_008729295.1 Plectropomus leopardus
CACACACACACACACACACACACACACACACACACACAAAACAAAACGTTCTTGCTTTTTTTTGCATTTTTTATCCAATGGATTGCTGTTGATTTGAATATCATTATTGATTTTTTCTTGTATTTATTTGTATCATCACGTAATTGTATCTGAGGCATTATTGTTTTATAAAAAAATCATGCCAATAAAGCAAATTGAATTGAATTGAACAGAACAGATAGATAGATAGATAGACAGATAGATAGATGCCATGTGGCAGTAGGGTGGGTTCCTGTTACATGT
>NW_024640802.1:0-238 GCF_008729295.1 Plectropomus leopardus
TGTGTGTGTGTGTGTGTGTGTGTGTGTGTGTATAGAGAGATAAATATACCATTATCAGATTATCAGGTAAATATTAAACCGACAGCACCGCTGTAGTTATACCACCGATTAGCTGCTGTTGCTAATAAGCTAAGCTAATATGAGAGGAATGCTCGTGCACGAGCGCTGTTCGCCTCGAGCACTCGACTCGAGTAACTTGTGTGAGCGGGAAAAAAAGTTTTCTCTGCTTCATGCGCCA
>NW_024640803.1:0-586 GCF_008729295.1 Plectropomus leopardus
TGTCCGATGGTGTCTGTAAAATAGTTTTTAAGCCATATAACCCATATTTTTGAATTGATTGTCGACCAATGTTCACCCATTTCTATTTGAAAAGAATACCAATAAAAGACAGATTTTCTAAATGAAAAATGAATATACAAAGCCGTAAAAATATAAATTATATCATTTCAAACTGCATCTTATTTACTTTTAAGTACCCACATTGTAAAATGTCAGATTTCCATGTCTTTTTTATTAAAAAGCAGGTACAGGTGCCACATAAATACTGTGAAAGTCGTAAAACACGGATATCTGTTAGCATGTCCGTTGGAATTATTTTAATGATCGCTGATAAAAATTAATTAATAAAAAAGTGTGCTTATTACACTCAACCAACATCAGAAGGCCATCTGCAAAACATGCAAAGAAAGTGTCAACATGGGAGGAACTTTGACTTTGTAAAACCTCAGGGAGCTATTTTCATTCATTTTATTAATTTAAAGTTTTAAATTTGCTAAATTTGCATTTGCTAAAGGCTGATGGTCACAGGTGTTAAACAAAGTTTTGTGTTGGAGTTTTTTAAATACCAAATTCTAAATTTCAACAG
>NW_024640804.1:0-300 GCF_008729295.1 Plectropomus leopardus
TGTGTGTGTGTGTGTGTGTGTGTGTGTGTGTGTATATATATATTTGGATGCAGATCTGTGAAACAGGATTAGTGTTACGAATTGAAAGGGATGGTGGTGATTCTGTGAGATTTACTGTATTCAAAACAGCAGATGTTCTTGAGCTCTTGTTTGAGGCTCTCAGTTTTTTTTTTTTCTAGCTGGTTTGTTTGTTCGAGTTTGACAGTTTCCATCCTTGTTGCTTGTTGGTCTTTTCCTGAATATTCATACCTATTAACTCGAGATAGAACATACCACTGTCCTGCATAGAAAAGTCACACA
>NW_024640805.1:0-510 GCF_008729295.1 Plectropomus leopardus
GTGTGTGTGTGTGTGTGTGTGTGTGTGTTGGGTGGTGATGTAACCGGGTGGTTTGTCCAAACAGCTGATTATGATCACAGGAAAGTGATACAGAAACTTTCTCCTCGTACTTGCGGCTCACACGCTGATTTCAGCTTTTCGGCCACAAATAAAACTCAAAATGTGAAATAAAATCTCGCTGAATTAAATTTAGGAGGATATGTTGTCAGAATATCACAGTCAGTGAGTTTTCTTTAGTGTGTAATCAGTTGAAAATAGGAATTGTTTTGTTTTTAAGCATTTTTCTTATTGTGAAAACTTTTTAGATGAGTAATTTACTAACGTTGATTTTATGTTTTTTCTCTTTTCTTTGGCATAAATATATTTTCTGTGAATGACAGTGAATTTCTTAATCTCTGACCAAACCTGAGTGAGCAAATTAACCCTTTGAAACCTGGATTTCTTGTGTTCTGTTCAAATGCTTTCACAAGTGGACTATTAAAGTCTTCATAATGAGAGAAACCGTAAACA
>NW_024640806.1:0-434 GCF_008729295.1 Plectropomus leopardus
TGTGTGTGTGTGTGTGTGCGTGGGTGTGTATGTGTGTGTTGAAGGGTTTTTTGGGTTAGTGTGTGGGTGTGTGTGCTTGGCGTCATCAGTGCTGAAAGCTGCTGACTGATTCATCTGGCTTTTGATGAGTGGTAAATGTTAACTTCTCTCTGATGTTATTAACACTGTCACCAATGATTTTACATTTTTAGACAATCATGTGTTGTATATCACTGGTGAATAACTTTTGCTGACTGTGCACATATGTCAAGGTTGCAATCTATGTATGACAGGGCTTGTTTGACTGCATATTTACATAATGAATGTTACCATCCACGTCGTTTTGTGCAAATTTTCAATGTGTGAAAGATAATTACACCGTGGAAAAAAATGTTTTAACTTAGAAAAATTAGTGTATGAGCTGCCTTAATGTTTTGAGTTTACTGAACTTACAA
>NW_024640807.1:0-214 GCF_008729295.1 Plectropomus leopardus
GCAGCTACACTCACACACTGAGGAGGTTTAATTATTCACCGTCTTGTGTTTTTTTTTTGTTTACATCAAAGCGTAAACATGACGTGACGCCGCGCTGGCGGACATCTGAAACATGTAAATGTATAAATCGGTTTGTTGTAAATCGTACAAACGAATGGTGAACGGCGCGAGTTTACACTCAGCAGATAAACAGGAAGTGCGGTGAGCGGCGGCG
>NW_024640808.1:0-3001 GCF_008729295.1 Plectropomus leopardus
GGAGATAGAGAGAGAGAGAGAGAGAGAGGATGAGGTGAGAAAGATACTGTCTGAGTAGAAGTGACAGAGAACGGAAATGATTGAGAGAAAAGTGAAGCAAATAAAAACAGGTGAGAGAAACAGAACCGATGAATATCCAACGGAGGGATGAAGGAAACAGAAAAGGTCAGAAAGAGGGAAAGAAAAGCCTGTCAGTAGGAGGAGAGGAAGACAGTAAACGATAGAGGTGTGAAGGAATGAAAACAGTTACGGCAAGATGTGAGGAGGAGGATGAAGAGCAGAGGAGGGAGGAAGTAAAGAGAGAGAAGGTCAGAGAGGAGATGCAGAAAGGGAGGGGGAGGATAAGAGCTTGAAGAGTAAGAGAGGATAAAAAAGGTCAGGAGGAGAAAGATACAAGTACAAAAGAAATGAAGGGATCAGTGAGGAGAAAATAAAAAAAACTGAGAGGATGAAGATGAAGAGATTGAATTGAGCCGCTCGGGGCTGTGAAGAGGACACTCAAGTCATTCCCGAAATGAATGGTGACGAAACACGCACACACAGATATATGCAGCTAAAGCGAGTGCAGGCTGTAATTTGGGTCAGGTGTATGTCATAATCTGTGATAAAAATTCTCCAGTCAGACACAAAGAAAATAAAAGAACTGAACAGCTGTTAGAAATAATTCTCAGCTTTTGTTTGAACCTCCTCACATACCAAAACAACCTGGAAGATCTGACTGCTGACTGATTTTGACCAGAGACGCGACTCTCCAGTGGATCGATAGCCATAGAAAAGGCAACACAAACACGAACGCCTTATCTACGTGTAAAACACATTGTTTTGAAAACTGAGTTTTTCTGCTTCTGTTTAAAAAAGTACAAATTCTGTCCAAATAACATTCATTTTACAAGATATCTGCAAACAAAGCATGTACTTTAACTAATTTCTTGTGGATTTTTGGGTCATTTCTTCTTCTGTTGCTCATTGCCATCATCCAGTTTTTTTTTCCTTTATTTATTTATGAAATTTTTAAAGAAATCAGGTCAATTCGCTTAGGTTTTAAAGGGTTAATGTGCAGCAAAAGGCCTAAATCCATGAGTACATGCAGGTTTCAGAAAGCTACATTTAAGACTAAGTTTGTGAGAGCTTTATCATTAAGAATCCTCGTTGCAAAATAAATAGGTAAAAAATTGGACAAAATAAATCAGGAATTACTGTACATTAAAATCCTGTTCAGTTATTTACTGTCATGTGCTTATGTAGTACACTAAAACTAGTCTCACTCTTTCAATTGAAAACTATAATTAGTAAGAACCATCTTTAAGATATTTCATACTTTTAAAAACTTAAATTAAACAATTCAGATTTTAAGGTTTTTATATTATGTGTGATGTGACAGAGATGCAAATTGCAATTAAAGAAATATATCAAAAACAGTAAACTGAGTTAATAAAAATCCTAACGACAGCACAAGGTTTGTTAGTCAGGGGTGAGGTTGCGGGTGCGTGTGGTTGGGCGCAGCTGTTGTGCTTCAGACGGACACACAAATAAAACAAAATCAAACACACGCACACACGCGCACACACAAATTGTAATCTCAGTCTCATGCTGTGGTCTAACCTGAGGCCCTGCCCTGAGGCTCTGCACGAGAGTTACGCCCCCGGGCTGCAGAGAGGACACACACACAAACACATTACAGTATGTCCACACACACACGCGCACACACACACACGCACACACACACACACACACACGCGCGCGCACACACACACACACACACACACACACACACACGCGCGCGCGCGCGCACACACACACACACACACACACACACACACACACACACACACACACACACACACACACACACACACACACACACACACACACACACACACACACCTGATGCACAAGATAAATCAAAGACACAATAACCATGTAAACATCATTATAAGCCAAAAGATATTATCTATGGTAAGGCAAACACGAGACACACTGAGGCGAGAGATGCATCACCGGAAAATAAAAAAGCTAAACAGTTAAATCTGGCTACCTCTGAAAAACTCTGTTCATATTATAGTTTTAATTTTACCAAAATATTGACATCTTAATTTATTTATTTCAGCTATTAAATTGTATTTCTAAATTTGAAGATTTTTAAATTGACATTAAACTTTTATAAAACGGCAGATTAAATAAGACTTATTTAACATATTTCACATTTTTATAGTTAAAGTCAGTCAAAATGAAAATAGTGAATTCTGCGTCTGATCCACTGGAAGTAAAAACTGTGATTTAATTATTTAATGACCGCGCATTCGTGGAAATATAATTGTTTTTTAAATAATCAGGTTTTCAGAAAATGTCTGGAGAACAAAGCTGTTTGCTCGGGATATTTTATCGTCAAGTTGATTTTTTTTCTCTAACTAGTAAAAGAAAACTTCCAAAAAAATACCTTTTGTGTTATGAACTCAATACACTATTCAATACAGATTGGCTTTCTTTTTTTTTTATATAAGAATATCCACTTGTGCTCCTTAAATCTGCATTATGAGCACCAAGCCAGTAAAAAAGGAAGAGCTGCATTAAAAATGCAAAGCCACTCAAACAGAGTTTGAATTGTTTTCTTTCCTTGTCCTGGGATTACCACAGTCCCACAGTGAATTATTTTATCATCCGGATGACTGACTGAAATTAAAACATGCATGAGTAAAATCAAGCCATAATAAAGCTCCTCTGCTGACACGGCAAGGAGACGATTTCAGAATCTCAAAGTGTTTGACTGACTGTCTGGGTTAAATGTCAACAAACACAGAAGGGCTCGGCACTAAAATAAAACTTAATGTTAATGTTGATTTAAATAACTACTTGTTATTTTAGAGTAAAATCCCTAAATCATTTTTATTTAAATAAAACTTGAGGACTGTTCGTTATATTCAAGAGGGGAGGGGGTTGTGCAAAAAAGGGGGAGGCATGTCAAACTACTTTTTAAGCACTGTGGAGGAACCTGGGTGTTTTT
>NW_024640809.1:0-214 GCF_008729295.1 Plectropomus leopardus
GCAGCTACACTCACACACTGAGGAGGTTTAATTATTCACCGTCTTGTGTTTTTTTTTTGTTTACATCAAAGCGTAAACATGACGTGACGCCGCGCTGGCGGACATCTGAAACATGTAAATGTATAAATCGGTTTGTTGTAAATCGTACAAACGAATGGTGAACGGCACGAGTTTACACTCAGCAGATAAACAGGAAGTGCGGTGAGCGGCGGCG
>NW_024640810.1:0-301 GCF_008729295.1 Plectropomus leopardus
GCCAAAATACAAACTGTTTCACCTGTGTGAATGAAACACTTGTGACGCACGTGTGTGTGTGTGTGTGTGTGTGTGTGTGTGTGTGAGAGAGTGTGGTTCAAATCATTACTAAAATGCGAGGTGAAAATATAAACAACATTTTATCAGCAGAAAGTGAAACATGAACAAACCTCCAGTTTGGTTGAAGCGCTGCTTTGCAACTTCAATGTTGGCTTTGAAGGTCTGCTGGGTACCCATGAAGTTCTCAGTGTTCTTCTGGATGTACTGAGGATCATCTGCTGTGACTCTGCTCATCCAGTCC
>NW_024640811.1:0-381 GCF_008729295.1 Plectropomus leopardus
GCGTGCCTCTGATGCTTGTATAAATGCACATGAGCAGCCACGTGTGCTTATGTTTGACTTTGATCCTGTTCTTTGTGAGCAAACAGTTTGCTCTTATCTCTTTGCCCCCTGTGACATAACCTGAGAGGCCACTCTCATAATTATTTAATTTTTATAATATTGAATGTGTTTTATTAGTTTTGGGGTCAGATTTATATTTTTCAGTAACTCCAGCTGATATTTGTGGCAATTCAGTCACATAGGTACAGTTGGTGTCTATGGTAAAGCCCATTAAACGTCACATCCTTTTACACCGAGGGAGAAAACAAAGCATTACTACTGAAGAGTTACTGTGTTGCTCTCTGCATGTTAAATAAACTTAAAACTCCATAGTTAAAGAAT
>NW_024640812.1:0-231 GCF_008729295.1 Plectropomus leopardus
CGAAAACACAAATGGCCCTATCTGGAGTCTGTGTTTGGTTTATCAATACGGGACTACTGTAGAAAAATGGCACCTTGTGATCTTCGTAGACAAGGGCTGGCTTGCTATGAAATAGGGCTGCACCTAACGAATATTTTTTTTATCGATAATTTTTTCGATTAATCTATCAATTTTTTTTAAATTTATCTAAGTATTATTTTTTTATTACTCAATAAATATAACAACAAATTT
>NW_024640813.1:0-376 GCF_008729295.1 Plectropomus leopardus
GACATATCCCAGACTGTCAGCAGCTACACTCACACACTGAGGAGGAGAAGACTCAACATCATTCATATTTAATCTAAAAACATGGTGACATGATGACAGAAACCTGGTGTTTAAAGAGTTAAAATTCAAAAATGAATGAATATTTGATATTTGTGATTAGGACTGATGCTGGTTAAAAAATAAACACAATGAAAATAGAAAATCATATTAATAAATAATATGATTTAAAGCTTGATGTGAGAGAGAGAGATGCGAGTGTGTGATATTGAAGTGGGCACTAAAGGGTTAACGTGCTGATTTGATGTTTTCAGCTGGGATCACCAGTGCACGTCTTTCTGTCCCTGCAGCCTGTCCACATGCTGGACACTGTCCCTGC
>NW_024640814.1:0-547 GCF_008729295.1 Plectropomus leopardus
ATTTCAAAAAATTGGCCAACAAGGCAATAGTATAGCATGTCGCAAAAAGTCAAATTTTGACCCGACCTAAAAACGGCTGAAATCAAAGAATACCTTGTAGAGACGCGTTATGATGTACAAAGTGGGAATAAAGTCCAAAAAAGACCAGAAACCTCATGATTTCGCATGTCCAAAAAATGGCCAACAAGGCAATAGTATAGTATGTCGAAAAACGTCAAATTTTGACCCGTCCTAAAAACAGCTAAAAATGACATAGAATAGCTTATAGAGACGCGTCATAGCATACAAAGTGGGAATAAAGTTCAAAAAAGGCCAAAAAGTTCATAATTTAGCATGTCCAAAAAATGGCCAACATGGCAATAGTATAGTATGTCGAAAAATGGCAAATTTTGACCCCTCCTAAAAATGGCTGAAAACGACATAGAATAGCTTGTAGAGATGCGTTATAGCATACAAAGTGGGAATAAAGTCCAAAAAGGCCAAAAACCTTATAATTTCACGTCTGAAAAATTGCCAACAAGGCAATAGCATAGTATGTCGAAAAATG
>NW_024640815.1:0-271 GCF_008729295.1 Plectropomus leopardus
TTAACATGAAAAACATGTGGAATAATGACAAACTTCACAGTGTTTTTTCTTGAGTCCTTCTCTGGCCCGACACATTTTCAAGGATAGGCTCACAATTTTTTCAGTCTGTCTTAATGTCTTAAATAAAGCTCCCATATGTATATTAAAGGAGGCATTGATCATTATCATCGTTTCTGTGATCCACACTGGCCCTGAAGTGATCCTGCAATTTTGTAAAAGTAGATCAGGGACAAAATCCATAGTGCTTGTTTTGTGCAAAAATGCATGTTAA
>NW_024640816.1:0-203 GCF_008729295.1 Plectropomus leopardus
GGGGGTGTGGGGGATCCTCCTCTGGCTCTGTTTTGATCAGTAAGCTCTGTTTTGATGCTGTTTTCTGTCTCTGACACTTTATGGAGACTAAAAGGACAAAAACGATTCACAGAGTCCATCACTTTATTTTTACTGTGAATTAGGAAATGGTCCCAGGGGGGTCCAGATTCGGTGATCTACTGCATGCAGGGGAATGATTGTCT
>NW_024640817.1:0-445 GCF_008729295.1 Plectropomus leopardus
TAAATTGTCCCTTAAACATGTAAGCATAAGAAGTACCGTGACTGTACTATGGTTTCAGAAGATGAAGCACTGGGAAGAACATGTTACCAACGTTACTATAATAACAGCACACACGTCCCCTACCTGTCTCACACAGACACACACACACATTAAGAAAGTACAGTTCCACTAACTTCTCTGTATAGTCGCCATTTTTTTTTTTACTTTCACTGAATCTCCGACCAAAAGTTGTATCATAACAGGAGACGTATGATTTTTAAGCGATTCTGAGATTGTGAACTGTGGGGTGCAGGTAAAAATCAATAAATTGATAGAAAACAAATTAAGTAAGCCATTTTGATAATCAATTAATAACATAAGGCATTTATAAAGACATATATTGACTGCATTTTAGATCTGGGGCAAACCTTCCTACAGGGTCTTCTTTGGACCTGTTCTGACTGTT
>NW_024640818.1:0-268 GCF_008729295.1 Plectropomus leopardus
TTTCTGCATTTTTAATAAAGTTATAGATGTGTACTGGTTAATATGTTAGGCCAGTTTAAAAAAAAAATTAATTAATATTTTTAAATACATGTGTAAATATGCGTGTAAATATCTGTATTGTACCTGGTTCTTAGTTCATTCACTATCTGATTTTTAAAAAAAAATGTAATGAAACATTCAATCAATGTCCTGCAACCCCCATAGTGTCCTAAAAAATTTTTTTTTTTAAATTTAAGAAATAAATGTAAAATAAAAAATACAATGGAAT
>NW_024640819.1:0-2730 GCF_008729295.1 Plectropomus leopardus
ACGTTGCAGCTTGTTTTGCTGTTACTGGCTGCAGCGTTCTCGCTCAATAGTGGACCAGTTTCAGAAATTGCTGTCTCCATAACACAGTAAGACACAAAACATGGAAAATAGGGTCCAGGTTGAAAACATTCAATGTGAACATAAGGAAACATTATTATCAATGATCTCTGAAAATTGGTTATTAGAGCTGTGGCTGCTTAATCTGTAGAAATGGTTAATATAAATTAATATTAAGATATAAATTAATACATATATACAGTTTAAGTTTAAAATAAATAACACAATTTTGTATGAATTTGGTGACTTTTTTTGCTATTGAATATAAGCAGAAAGGACCTGAAAATGAATTACTGAAAAGCTCTTGAATTAGATTTTCATGTGTAGCTTGCTGTTTCGGTCCGGTAGTTTCCTCTGATGGGATCCACAGACGCAGCAAGGCAGCTAAGGTCTTTAAGATTCATGTCTCCGATAAAAACAGTATCATTATGGACTGTGTCTTCTGTCCATGACCTGAAAAAGATTTCACTGAGCTGATTAGAAACCATCTTCTTCTGCGCTGTGTTCACAGTGACCTCGGGCTGAAGTTATCAGTTCAGGTCAGGAGAAGTGTGTGCGTGTGTGTGTGTGTGAGGAGGAGGGAGGGGAGTGACTGCTTTATACTGGCACAAGGCCAGTCTGCTGTCTCTGCGATGGTGATGATGATGATGAAACCCGCTGCAACTGGCCGTTCAATGTCTCGTCGGGTGAATCTGGCTGATTTCCCTCATACTCACAGAAAACCGAACTCAGCTTATGCACTGAACTTTGAAGGTGACAGACAGGGTTGTGTGGGTTTGATGCTAAAAGGAAAAACGGAAAATAAACGGAATATAATGGTGCTTTCCGGTTGTACTGGTCGGTACAGTGAAACCTTCCCTTAGTTTACAGTTCCTTAGTTTACAATTTTAGCAGCCAAAATATTGCCATAGGTTGTTTGCACATGTCACCGCCAAGAACTTCAGAAGGGGGTCAGGAAGGGATTTCTGCATCCAGAAGCGCAATAAAAATGCCAAAGTTATGTGCTGTCAACGGCTGCGCCAACTGGACAAATTGGAGGAAAAAACAAGAGCTACTGTCAGGTCCAGAAAGTGTTGCGGAGGACACTCGAGGACGATCTTAAACTATCCCAAATTTTGTCTAAGTACCCTAAATAAAGCAGACTTCTAGTTGTAGAATCAAATGGAGACACTTAAGAAGATCACTGGAAATGGGCAAAGTCAGTTGCAAAGAGTTTGTTGTATTCTCTCAGATGGCAACACTAACAAGCAGTCTGGAGTCAGACTGAGAAGTACTCTCAGTGCATCAACTTTTTCTATGCGTTCACACCAAACGCAAAAAAATAGTAATGTGGGAATTGTCATGTTGCTAGCTCGTATATGGTAACTTGTTTATACTTGGAGTATTTAAAAACTAAAGTTATAATATAATATAATAATAAATTCGTATCTGTCAGCGTCCTTGCCTTGACTTTGAATTGAAATGAGCCACACGAAGTGCCCGCACCTGGTGTGAATACACAGTGAGAAGTGCCAGTTGTGTTAGCATTAGCCAAACAACAGGAACCATTTTCTTCACGTAAACTGAACAGCTCGTGAGCAAACCACAGCTTCTTTGCGAGATATGAGTGAGCTAAGTAGCTCCTGACCCAAATAAATGGCGGGTTAAGTTGAAAAATTTCAACTGGCGCAAAGACGCAAAATATGCGTTTCACGTCCATTCACATCATGTCCAACCCATCCATTGCGCCGCCTGCCGTGAATTTGTGTCTGTCGGTGTCTTTGCATAGACTTTGAATGTAAACACACCATGTGAAGCCCTCGTGCTACGTCGAATGTGAACGCACAGTAGTAGTCCACAAAACCCTGCTGGAGTTTCATAGGTGACCAGTATTCAAACATTTAAAAAGTACATTAGAAAACCACAAACTTTACTGCTCCGTACTGCTCGTCTGAAGTAATCCAAGTTTCCTGAAGCCCCGACATGCCACGTTTTGAAAAATGCCACTTGTGTCATGTTTTTAGCCTTGTTGTAGCCTGTAGCCTGTGGTTTTGGTGGACTATAAAACTTCATCCAACGTTCCATTGGCATGAGGGCGAGTAGATTTCATTTTTAGGCAATCTTTCCTTTTAAAGCATCAAACACTAGGTTATTTCAGACAAATAACCTACCCCTCAGACATCCGAACTTTTGACATCATGAACAGTACTATATATAGATTAACAAAAGTGTCCTTCATGTTCTCTCTGTTTCCCCTCAGGCTCTCTCCCAAAGAGACGCTCCACACCGGAACTTCTTCTTCTTCGATGGTCGTAAAGGCAGTGGTGTGGTCGACTACTTTGGACGAAACTAAGCTGTTCTAAACACATAAAGAAGTCCAGCAGACCGCTGTCTTTTCTGTAGTTTGTTCTGTCAGATCATTTATATCAGGTCATCCTCTTCAAGTCAAACAATTAGTCTGTCCCAGGTACAGTTGTTTTTTGTTTTTTTTTTACATTTGCTAATAAAACATTGTTAAGTAAAGGGATTCTGCCTCAAGTCTCCGTATTTAGTATCATATTTTAATTCAATTATTTTTTTATTGATCTTTGAATTTAAAGAAAAACAAAGACAAATTCATATGCCCACAACCAAAACAACAACAGACGCTGCAATATATAACAATTAAGTTAAAAGAAAGAGAGAAAACAGAGA
>NW_024640820.1:0-484 GCF_008729295.1 Plectropomus leopardus
AAGTTGACACCCGCATGGCACATAGGCCAGCCCCCCTCATTTGCTTAATGAGGTGGAAATGCATATGGAACTGTAGGTGAAAAAGGAAAAAGAGAGGTAAATATGTTGGAGGAAAGAAATAAAGGGGGAGGCAAAAAGAAAAAAAAATCACAAATAAATGCATAAATAATTACACAAATAAATAAATAAATTTTAAAAAATACATAAATATGTAAAATAAACTGGGAAATTAAATAAATAGGGGCCTTTATACACAAAGTGGAAAATAATATATAAATCAATAAGCAAATAAATAAACACATTTATTTATTTATTTATTTTTTAAATTTGGCAGTTTCAGTCCTCCATACCAAACTGCATCATGCAAAGTTTATTTAGGATCATACAATATTCCTCAACTTAATTTAATTCTTCTTAGTGTATCTCGATTGATTAGAACAATGTCTCTATGAGAAAATGACCTGAGGTTTTTTTTTTTTTTTTT
>NW_024640821.1:0-418 GCF_008729295.1 Plectropomus leopardus
ATAATTGAAGTAATAATTACAGGGCCAAAAAATCACTTTTTTCAGTGTGGGCAGCAGAACTAAATGACGACAGATTTTATTGCCCGACCGACAGTTTGAGTTAACTTACAACTCATTTGGGGTGAGGAGCTGTCAACTGAGCTCCTGCAAAGACTCAAGGAGACATCGGGAGAGCCCTACATCATAAAAAACTGACAATTTATGCTTTTGTTGTGCAACCAACATGTGACAACCATCTACACAACTCCACACTGGGAGAAAGGACCACATTAACTTATCTTCGTATTAAAAATAAAATGTACTTTGAAGTGTTGTATGGTGATCTCATATCTACAGAACTGGAACTTTGCTTATAGCGTTCTGGGCGCTTACAGAGCCCTGAGGCGCTGGGAAAAGGCAGTTTTCAGCAAAAGACATG
>NW_024640822.1:0-235 GCF_008729295.1 Plectropomus leopardus
TTTTTTTTTTTTACATTTTACTAATTTCTTGATAATTTTTGGGTCATTTGTTCTTTTATTCCTAATTGCATTTTTCTCATGTTTTTGAAAATAATCGATTTTCTCAGGTTACAAAGGGTTATTGTGCAATAATTCTAGTTTGATTACAGCTTGGGTGGACCTGTTTGTGTAGTTTTGGTTGATTTTTATTAGTTATGATAACATTGCATGCAACAAAATAATTACTGAGATCTGA
>NW_024640823.1:0-494 GCF_008729295.1 Plectropomus leopardus
TGTGTCTCTTTGTAGTTCTGCGTTTCTTTGTGGTCATTTGAGTCTCTCTGTAATCATTTTGAGTCTTTGTATAGTTACTTTGCTTGACTTTATAGTCATTTTGTGTTTCTTTTCGTAGTCGTTTTGAGTCTCTGTGTGTCTATGCAGTTGTATTTATTCTTTTTGATTTATCACATTGTGCCTCTTGTGGTCTTTTGTGTCTCTGTGTAGTTGTTTTATGTTTCTTTTTGGTTTCATTTTGAGTTTCTTGCTTGTCAGTATGTGTTAATTTGAGTGGCATTTTGCAGGTGAAGGCCAGAGGGGTCCCTCACATTTTGGGCCCCTGGTCCTGTGCCACGTAGGCCTGTTCAGTAATCCATCCATGTCCATACGTGTTCAATAACTAATAATTTTAATTATTTACAACTGCATACGTTAAGGTGTTCAGGCATTATTATACATACTTGCTAACTGGGTGACTTACTGGAAATGGATTAACAAATAGCCGGTGCAAC
>NW_024640824.1:0-273 GCF_008729295.1 Plectropomus leopardus
TACAACGGAAATAAACATTAATAACAACTAACAACTAAGGCACATACGAGGTTAAAGTTTTCAAGTTTTCAAGTGTTCTGCTTGAAGTGATCAAGTGTTACAGTGTTCTTCAGTGCAAGGGAGAGTAGTCCAGTGCTGCATTAAGTGACTGGTGTAGCCCCTGAATTCAGTGGAACAGTTTCTGGGGACGACCGAGTTCAGTTTTTGAATTGGCAGCTGGGGGAGTCAAGGTCCAGAGATTTCGTGTCCAGGGGGCAAATGGAGGAGAGGGGG
>NW_024640825.1:0-991 GCF_008729295.1 Plectropomus leopardus
ATAATAATAATAATAATAATAATAATAATAATAATAATAATAATAATAATAATAACGAAAAACATGGCAACACTAAGGAAATTTATGATAAAAATATGGTAAAAAAATAATCTGAAAATTAATTAAAAATAATCAGAATAATTGTAAAAGAAATGAGCAACTGAATTACAATAATATACAAATAATTATCATTCAGACTCACTTCTTCTGTCCTACAAAATCAGTTCAACACACCTCCATCAGGCCGTTAACGGGAAAAGATGTGGCGGACTGACGCCCCCTGGTGGTGCAATCACGTCAGCTGCGGGGCCTGAAGGAGCATGAAGGGATGCAACATTAATCATGGTTTCTCATCAGTGTCAGCAGTAACAAATAAACAGCAGAGAGACACACAGAGACAGAGAGACAGGACGCCTGGAGCTGAGGACACATTAAAACATCAAAAGAGGAGAGGAGGCTGCAGGAAACGCTGCAAAACAATCTTGTGCGTAAAAAACAAGGACAAAAACGTGTTCATGATCCTCATCAAGCAAAAACTGAATTAAAAATATAAACAAAATACACACATTTAAAGTTTTCAGAGCAGCTATTATATTGTCTCCTTATGGGTTTTGACCCCACTGACCCTTAAAAAACAATCTTCTTCAGGTGTATAAACCTCTGAAATCTCTGTCTGGGGCATCTTAGGACACTCAAAATCTTAGAAATAGGACTGAGTTTTTTACTTTTCTTTTATCCACACACACCACATCCATCTTGTGTGATTCACTGGCATTTTTAACCCTTTAACACCTGATTCAGCATCAGTTTTCTTGTGCTGCATTCAGACATTTAAACCTCTGAAATCTGAGAGAATTGGTTCGATTTCTTTCAAAAACACAGGAAACAAACATAATGAACAGCCTGATAAGAAATGCAGAGCAAAAAAAAAGTAATAGTAGTACCAATAACAATTATATATATATATATATAATAGTGAAAGTTGGTAAGG
>NW_024640826.1:0-470 GCF_008729295.1 Plectropomus leopardus
CATAGGTGAGGGTAGGAATGAAGATCGACCGGTAAATCAAGAGCTTTACCTTTCGGCTCAGCTCCCTCTTCACCACGACAGATCGGTGTAGAGTCCGCATCACTGCAGACGCTGCACCGACCTGCCTGTTGATGTCCCGCTCCATCCTTCCCTCACTCGTGATTAAGACCCCGAGGTACTTAAACTCCTCCTCTTGGGGCAGGATCTCTTCCCCTATCTGGAGAGGGCACTCAACCCTTTTCCAGCTGAGAACCATGGCTTCGGATTTGGAGGTGCTGATTCTCATCCCGGCCGCTTCACACTCAGCTGCGAACCGATCCAGCGAGAGCCGAAGGTCACGGCCTGATGAAGCCAACAGGACCACATCATCTGCAAAAAGCAGCGACCCAATACTGAGGTCACCAAACTGGACCTGCTCAACGCCCTGGCTGCGCCTCGAAATTCTGTCCATAAAAGTTATGAACAGAATC
>NW_024640828.1:0-268 GCF_008729295.1 Plectropomus leopardus
CAACAGAGCAGAAAAACAGGACTTGTATTATTTCTGGGTGTCATTCTGGGCTTTTGTCTCTGAATTTGTCATTTTGACTATTTTCCACCTGATGAGGTCATTTTGACCATATTTGGCAGATGGAGGAAATACATGCTATTTCTGTCACAACAGTGGTGCCGCAAAATTAAAATCTGCTTAGCATGTAGTACTGAAAATAATTGAGTTTTTTGTGTAGGTTGTTTTTTTTTTAATCTAAAAACAGTGACATCATGACAAAAACCTGGCA
>NW_024640829.1:0-235 GCF_008729295.1 Plectropomus leopardus
TGTGTGCGTGCATGTGTGTGTGTGTGTGTGTGTGTGTGTGTGTGTGCTGATGGATGGGCGTCCTCTATACGTGCCTGTGTTTTTCTTTGTTCTGCCATAAATGTGGAATGTGGCGTTTTATTGGAGGAGCTGCAGATGTTGGGCTGCGACTGTTTACATGCAGGCAGCGTGGCGAGGGGTTCAGATCCGCGGCGTTTTCGTATCGGACTGTAAACAGGAAGCAGCTCCGAGTGGC
>NW_024640830.1:0-4984 GCF_008729295.1 Plectropomus leopardus
GTGATGTTCCAAGTTTTAAGTGATGTTCCAAGTTTTAAAGGGTTAAGTTAAACAACACAGGTAGAGTAGGAATTTGGCAAAAACTGCATTACAAATCTTAAAACCTTTTTTTATATATACTATACCAAGGTAGAGCTCACAGAATGACAAATCTGCTACTTTTAGATCCATGCCATTACAATCTAGGCTGTTCTAATTACAATCAAGGATACCTAACAAAACTCATCATTTTGAGTCATTTGTTATTGTATAGAAACTATGCAATGCTGCAATTTGTTCTTTTCTTTCCCATTTATTTTATTTTATTTTTCTTATTTTGCCAGGGTTGGGGGTAAAAAACAAATGTGTTAAATTGCTTATGTGTATGTTCATGTCTCAAACTCAATTAAAAGAGAACCTCCAAGTACATGTGGTCTTCAGTATGCTGAATTTAATTTTAGGCCAACAGAAGAACATGAAGTAAATTATATTAGATTTCTTCAGGGCATAGCATATGAGGATAAACAACATGGGCACTTGCAAATATCTGACAAACAGTACCTCTCTTTTGTTTCTCCGGGCCTCTTTAAGGAACTCCATGAGGATCTGTCTCTGAGCTGCCTGCGATTCCTGCAGGAGAGACAGACATCAAACATCATCTCACAAAACCACAAGTGAAGCTGCAGAATACCTTTGCTTATCCTCTGAATAGAAATAATAACATCATGTAAAAACATTTTACTTGCCAGCGGGAAAAGCAGATTGAACACTAAAGCTCTGCTCCTTCTACGTGTCTGTTTTATTTTCATTGTCAACATTTACTCAAAGTGCAGTTTAACTGACCATCTTTTCACTTTTATCTGGTAAATGTGCATTTTTGTATAAGTATTTTTACTTTTCTTGAGGGCAATTTCCTTAAAGTTGCAGTATTTTTACTGGAATACAATATTCTCTCCCTCTTTCCATCCCTGTCACTTCCATTTGAACGTGTTGCCAACTAAAGCTCTGTTGTGTCGAAAAGAATGATCAAAACTGGGCTTAATTTATTAGAAGCAAGTATGTTATTCAATTCAACTTCAATCCAGAACTCGAGGGTTTATGGGTGTTGGGAGATGCTTTCTGACAAATGTGGCTGGAAGTTTCTCATGCTTTGAATGTCTAGCATAACAAAATGAACCGAGAACAGGAAGTCAAGTCATATTTTGGATTGATGCTCGTATTTGGCCATTTCTTTATGCGGTCTCAACTAATGAAAATACCAAGGAAGGTAAGCTTCAACATCCACTGCAGATATATCCATCAAAGTCTGCTTTAAAGGCAAAAATCCTCTGTGAAACCTCAACAACAACATTCAAGCAAACTTGTTTACCACAGTGAGTAAAACCAGTAAGGTTTCTGAAAGTCTAAAAGGTTTGTTTACATCAGTTCTGTGTGTATATACTGTACATAAGTAATAGAGGCCAGTATTCCCTGTCATCTATACTGCTTGTGCAGATTACATGGTCAAACAAACATTTGGGGGAAAAAAAAATTTTTTTTAGAGAGTGTGTATTTCATTCAGCCACCAAAAGCCATCTTGACATATAGATCTAAAATTTCTCACTGATCACACCAAACCCAATCAGGTAAAAACTAAAAAAATCAAATATGCCCTGGGGCAAATAATTTGGCTCAAAAGAGAAGATGCACCAACAAAAATGTATCAAGAACATGACCTGCAAGAGAAATATGAGCAGCCGCTGAGGCCTACTGGCGAGACGAACAATTCCAGCAGGAAGATGAACTGGTTGACCCGACCTTACACGTCATATTTGGCATCTGAATCACAGCCACCACATTAATTGAAGGAAATATGAGAGGAATGACATGGAATCAAAGGAGTAGAAGGTAGCACCAGAGAGCAGTAGTACCAGCAGTTTAATAGATGGCAAATATTTGACCTGGTTGCTTTATTTAATACGGAAAATGAGAATCCTCCCTTGGAAGCAGCTTCGAGATAAATGAAACAACGGTGTTGGTTATTCAGAACATTTTGATTGACTGATGAGCCCTTGCACTCATCTAAATGTGTTCTTTGTTGAATCAAGCAACTATTTCTGTAATAATCCTAGAATTACCATCACTACTTAAAAGTCCCTAGAGGCTTCTTGAGAAATTGTAAAAGGTTACAGCGACCTTGACCTCTGAAATTCTACCCAGTTCATTGTGAAGTCAAAGTGGACGTTTGCGTCTAATCTGAAGAAATTCCATCAATGTGTTCTTGAGATATTGCGGTCACAAAAATGAAAAAGAGGATGTCACAGTGACCTCTGATCGATGAACGTCAAATTCGAATCAATTCATCGTTGAGTCCAGGTGGACGGCAAAATATCATGAAGAAATCCCCTCAAGGCGTTTTTGAGATACCGCAATCAAGAGAATGAGACAGACATACGTGGGGTGGGGGGTGGGGGGGTGGGGGGGGTTGTATGATGGTTGTATGATGGTTGTATGATGGGGGTTGTATGATTCCATGTTTCACACTAAATATTGACTTCAGTCAGAAGAAGCCCTTTTGTTTTGACTTTTTTGCTGTTTTAAAACATTGTACTCTGTATTTTTTTGTATCTTCATAAAGAGACTAAGCAATAAATGTATATATTATGTCCTAATTACAACTTTTCTAAGACAAAAAAATCTATGGTGGCCCAAGATTTTTGCACAATACTGTATATCAGTTCAAATTGTCGCTATCAGTCTCATTTATTACTAATAATCTTTATCGTATTGGCCCTGAAAAACAAATATCTGTCGACTGTTACTAAGTACTTTCCACAACCATAGCTGAAGAAGTGTGATGCCAAATCAAACCCAGATTACTGTTTTTTTTTACTTCCTGTAAGTAATGTCATGGCTGACAAAGTAGCTGCCAAATATATTCTTTTGTTTCTTGTGTGCTCACATCAAGGTGGGTTCAGACTGCAGGAAGTTCAAGTATATACGAGTAGTTTACAGGCTGAACTCTACTAGAAGATTCAACAGGGCCTTGATAACTTCATCCATGGTTGACATCTGCAAAAATGTTTCATTACTCCCCTGCTTTCAATTCATTGCACTCTGAATTGACTGAGAATTAATTCAATAGAAGGAATGGAGAGGACGTTTGAGAGAGAGACAACAGACTAGTGTAGACTCAAGGTTTGATGAACAACTATGAGGGAGGAAAGGATCAGTGGAATATGTCAAGAGTCGTCTACAGACGAATGTGTCATGAACAAACACAAAGAAAGAAGAGCTGAAGGGAATTTCCGTTCATGAGTGTTTCTAAGAACCTGACTCAAACATGATTTTTGTAATGCAATGTCCTTAATCCAATATTGGTAAAATTAACTATCAATTGATCGAAAAAAAAAAAAAACACACACAAAAAAATGAGGAAAATAGCAAATTAATCTTTTCCCTAAAGCTCACAGCAACATATTGCATATACTTTGACGTTATTGCACAGCCTATAGATTAATCGATCAAATTTCACATACCCGATTAAATTCTTAACAACCGATTAATTGATCGTCGATTAATGGTTATCATCCCTACTTGCTACCAGCGACAGGCAAATACACAGATATGCATGTGCTTGTGTGTGTGTGTGTGTGTGTGTGTGTGTGTGTGTGAAGGAGAAAGAAATATAGACGTGTTGGACAGAGAGAAAGACAAAGGTGGTATGTAGTTCCCTCTGGAAGACTTAATAATATAAACAATGCAGTGCTCATCAATAATCCCACAGTGACTGTTTGCAGTTCAGAAGAAGATACTCAGTGAAATTTTACCTCACATTTGAGGCAACTAAATTTCAAAACTGGTTTGGATTTTCAATCTCTGTTGCTGCTGTCACTTAGAGATATTGCTGATGTGACAGGACACAAGTCAACAGGATAGGTTGTGGCTCCTACTTCTCTTTTCCTGTAAATTGTTTTCAAATCACAAGCATTGTCAAGACGAGAAAAAGGGGATGTTCTTGGCCATTCAGACAGAGAAAAGTCAACCAGGTTTCACTGCTGTAATCCAGTCAACGTGCATATTTAAATCCAGCCTAAAGTAACTTTTTAGATACATCTACAACTGATGGAAGATGTAATTCCCCGCTCTATTATGACCCCATTCACAAGACTAGCTCTCCCACATAAACACTGATGATTCAAATAATCAGTCAAAAGCTGCCTGAGTTGAATCATATTTTTTCAGCTGCATCACTCTACACAACGCAATGCCGGATAACAACATGACACACCATAAACTTAAAAAAAACCCAACAGGATCTTATTGTCTCAAAATGACCTAATTACACAACTAACTGACAGAGCAGGAGAAGGGTGGTGGAAACAGAGCATGGTGTGAGACACCACAGTGGGATGTGTTTCTGTTGTCTTATTTTAAGTTTTATATTATTGAAAATATTTCTTACTGTCAAAATTATTGGTTATGGTCCAAAATGTATCCTTTGCAGGGCTGCAGAGAGAGGGGTCTTCCTGGTGTGTAGTGACAGTTCTGACCCCGGATTCCAGGGTTTATCAAATTAAATGTAAGAGTTTTTCAAGACCTTTTATCACCACATAGAGAGAATTAACACCCCTCTAGAAAACTCCCATGTGCAAAATCGACTGTGAACCCTGGAGGCTGTTCAGTCCTTTTTGTGAAGTGCCAAACACTGTTACTACTGCTTGGTACAGTAGCTAAGAACCTCACTGACTTATAATAGGTAAGTGTTTATTTTACTAAAAACTGATTTTTTTGAATTGGTTGATCCATCATGCATTTTCCGAAATGTAACTGATTGCAAACCTACAAGATATTGTTACAGCTTAGAGGTATGTGATATAAATATCAATAAATGCATGTACTTCAGGGTATCCCACACATTTATTGATTGTGATATTGCCTTTTGTCACCACATATTGATTTTCTATAAAGGGCTGTTGGTACATATATGTATAATACATGTCCCTACTAGTTCATATGTTGCATC
>NW_024640831.1:0-412 GCF_008729295.1 Plectropomus leopardus
ATCAGCGTTGAGATCGTCATCGACGTGCTGACGTATGGACGTCCTGGAGTTCCCTCGCAAAATCTAATCAAACCGCCAGAAACAATGGAGGAGCAGCTTATCGTCGCCGTCACCGCTCACCAAGAGCTGTACGACAGTTCCTGTCCCTTGTTGCAGGAGACGGTGGAACTCGCCGAGCTCACGCCGCCTCCGTCGGGTAGCATGCACCCAGGACCGACGTCGGCGCCTAGCCCGCAGACGACGCTGGGAACTTCTCCAGAGCAGGTGCATTGCAGTCCCATGTTGGGGTTTTTGTACGAGCGACAAAACTGGAGCGTCCGGCGCGACGCGATTTCATTTGAGGCGCGATGAAATAATTTTCATCGCGTTTGGAGGGTACGCACGGTTAGAGATAGGGTGAGAAGCTCGGTCA
>NW_024640832.1:0-251 GCF_008729295.1 Plectropomus leopardus
TTACGGTGCGTACCCACCAAACGCGATTAAAAATGATCACGCCTCAAAATTACATACAAAGTCAATGCAAAGACGCGATTTGACGCCTCATTTTGCCGGGCGACGCGATGGACGCGAAATTCGCGGCGCGTTGGACGCGAAATCCGCTTCGCGTCCAACGCTCGAGTTGAAATAGTTGAACTTTTGCGGCGTCGTCGCGTGAAGACGCGCCGCGACAGCCTATCAGCGTTGAGATCGTCATCGACGTGCTG
>NW_024640833.1:0-382 GCF_008729295.1 Plectropomus leopardus
TGGAACACACCCTCCGGTCCCCCTTCTTGAAAAGAGGGACCACCACCCCAGTCTGCCAGTCCAAGGGCACTGTCCCCGATGTCCATGCAATGTTGCAGAGTCGTGTCAGCCGCGACAGCCCCACAACATCCAGGGCCTTGAGGAACTCCGGGCGGAACTCGTCCACCCCCGGGGCCCTGCCTCCGAGGAGCTTTTTGACCACCTCGGTAACCTCAGCCCCAGAGATAGAGGAGCCCACCCCCGGGTCCCCAGACCCCGCTTCCCCAACGGAAGGCGTGTCGGTGGGATTGAGGAGGTCTTCGAAGTACTCCTTCCACCGATCCACAACATCCCGAGTCGAGGTCAGCAGCCCCCCGTCGCCACCATACACAGTGTTGACGGA
>NW_024640834.1:0-229 GCF_008729295.1 Plectropomus leopardus
TAGAAACGAGTCCGACTTACTGCCGGCAATGTGGACCAAGCTCCGGCACCAGTCATACAGGGAACAGACAGCCCGTATCATGGGGTCCGATACCCCATACTCCCGGTGACCCCCCACAGGACTCCCTGAGGGAAACAGTCGAATGCCTTCTCCAAGTCCACAAAGCAAATGTGGACTGGTTGGGCAAACTCCCATGCACCCTCAAGGATCCTGCCAAGGGTCCAGAGCT
>NW_024640835.1:0-288 GCF_008729295.1 Plectropomus leopardus
CCTCAGGTCTTTTAGTTTCAGATACCAGTATTATCACTCTAGCTTAACTCAATGCAGTACCGGCTATTAACTCGATTTAAAACAATTAACGTGCTAATTACCAACCCTCAAGATCACTGCGCTCTGAAAATGCAGGGTTACTTGTGGTTCCCAAAATTTCCAAAAGTAGGTTAGGAACCAGAGCCTTCAGCTACCACGCTCCTCTCCTATGGAACCATCTTCCATTTTCGGTCAGGGAGGCAGACACCGTTTCAACTTTTAAGGGTAGACTTAAGACTTTCCTCTTTG
>NW_024640836.1:0-442 GCF_008729295.1 Plectropomus leopardus
GGGGTAAACCTGGTCTTATCCGGAGGGACGGCATCCATCCCACTTTGGATGGAGCCGCTCTCCTCTCTAAGAATCTGGCCGATTTTATTAGAGGCCCAAAGCTATGACAAACCAGAGTTGGGACCAGGTTTCAGAGTCGCAGTCTTACATGCTTCTCTGAGCTTCCTCTAGCACAGTCACACACCCATAATCTAAATGTTATAAAAACAGTGTCTGTCTCCCGACCACTTCATTTGTTTAATACTAAAATAAACAAAAGGGGAGTTGTACATGAAAATCTCATAAAAATTAACTCATCTCCTGTCATACAGCATCATAACAGGAGAATTAAATGCGGACTCTTGAACGTTAGATCCTTATCAACCAAGGCTCATTTAGTCACTGATTTAATATTCGATAACCATATTGATTTATTATGCCTCACTGAGACCTGGCTCTGTCC
>NW_024640837.1:0-408 GCF_008729295.1 Plectropomus leopardus
AACCTGGTCTTATCCGGAGGGACGGCATCCATCCCACTTTGGATGGAGCCGCTCTCCTCTCTAAGAATCTGGCTGATTTTATTAGAGGCCCAAAGCCATGACAAACCAGAGTTGGGACCAGGTTTCGGAGTCGCAGTCTTACACGCTTCTCTGAGCTTCCTCTAGCACAGTCACACACCCATAATGTAAATGTTATAAAAACAGTGTCTGTCCCCCGACCACTTCATTTGTTTAATACTAAAATAAACAAAAGGGGAGGCTTCCGGGTTGATGGCGAGCTGAGCGGACGTGTGGAGGAGAGCTCCCGAGTATAGTTCGTTTTATCTTAATAATCACGCCAATAAAGTGACCACAACTTCGCGCTAACGACCTTATTAGGTTAGTCCTTCATTCAAGATGTCGGAAGGA
>NW_024640838.1:0-366 GCF_008729295.1 Plectropomus leopardus
CAGGATGCAGAGTCGCAGTCTTGCACGCTCTAAGCTTCTAGCACAGTCACACACCCAAAATGTAAATGTTATAAAAACGGTGTCTGTCCCCTGACCACTTCATTTGTTTAAATCCAAAATAAACAAAAGGGGACTTGTACAAGAAAATCTCATAAAAATTAATACATCTCCTGTCAAAGAGCATCAAACAGGAGAATTAAATGCAGACTCTTGAATGTTAGATCCCTATCAACCAAGGCTCTTTTAGTCACTGATTTAATAATGGATAACCATATTGATTTATTATGCCTCACTGAGACCTGGCTTTGTCCTGATGAGTACGTTAGACTGAATGAATCCAGTCCTCCTGGTCACATAAATAGTCAC
>NW_024640839.1:0-387 GCF_008729295.1 Plectropomus leopardus
GGGCCGAAGAAATCCCGGAAGTAATACACACAAACACAAGACAACTGTGTTTACTTTCAATTGTTGATCAAAGTTTATACTCTAATGATCACAAAAGAAGGTCGGATGTGCATTTCAGTGCAAACGTTAGTATTTACAGATGATTTTAAACCTTGATGGTGTGAAATTCTCGGATTTTAAAACGTGCGATTCGTGGAAATCAATGCCTTGCATCGTCGTACAACACAGTGCAGTGCGGCCATTTTTGTAGTCCTTTGAAAGGGGAGGAGCAACTGAATCGAATGACACCTAACTTTCTATGGACTACAATACCCAGCAGAGGTTAAAGCCCTGCGTAAAGGTAGCAGTGTAAATGCTTTGCAGTGCGCCGTAACGGAGAGTGCACGC
>NW_024640840.1:0-403 GCF_008729295.1 Plectropomus leopardus
GAAATGCTGGTAACAGGCCCTTTTCAGCAAAAGACATGTAAAGTCAAAATCTGCTCATAATCCTCACTGTATAACATTTACTGACAAAAAAACACCTTTTCTATCATATTAATCCATTTTCACATATTTCTTGCATAGAGATGTGTTTCTCAGTCACTGTGGGCAAAAGAGGCAGCTTTGATGAAAAATGCACTCAAAATGCTCTTTCGGCGCTTAGAGCCCTGAAATGCTGGTGAGGTGTATTATGCTCTGTTTGCTTATCTTGAGGTCAGAGGTCTAGGAATGATTACGTCTTGGAGTCAGATGAGTAAAATATTGATACTAGGCTCACATGACATGGACTGTGGCCCTTGGGGGTTATTTTTGTGATTAAAATACAATAGGTGAGGAATGTTTACTGATG
>NW_024640841.1:0-3751 GCF_008729295.1 Plectropomus leopardus
TTTCACAGAAAAATGCAGCCCAACGTGCCGTACAAGACAGAAATTAAATGCTTCACATCAAAACACATAGAAGACATAATAAAATCTGTCAGTTAAAATAAATTAAGATCAGAGTTTGAGATTTCACTGAAGAACAGCCTGCTTGATTCATTTCGGACATTTAAGGCAACATAAATGTACATTTTGAAGTAAAGCCAGCCTAATTTTGTCCGTAAAATAACTTCATTTCAAGAAAACAATTTGGTAATTTGCAAGTAAAATCAACTTTATTTTACAAGTAAAATGAAAAGAAGAAGAAAAATGAATTCTCACATACAAAAAATATGTGTGTGTGTGTGTTTAAAGTCACACTCGCAGTCTGAGGCTGTAAATTAAAATCATCACGTCAAGTTATTTTTAACTCTGCGTGTGAACGCTCGTCTTCATCACATTGAACACGTTTAATCATGTGTGTTAACGTGTTTCAGGCTCCAGAAAACATGTTCATGTGACAACAATATGACAACACACACACACACACACACACACACACACACACACACTCTTCAAAGTGAAGGTGAGAAGGTTCAAAATAAAAAACTGGAGCGACGTCACTTTTTTTGTGCTGCTTTCAGACGCCTTTCACAAGTTTTTAACCCTTTGAGCTCTGAGCAAATTGATTGACTTCTTTCAAAAGCATGGGAAAAAGGCAACGAGCAACTTGGTAAAAAATGTTTCCCACGTTTAAATAAATTACAAAATTTTTATTAAAAAAATGAAACTAAGGAAAAATGTCAAAAAGAAAGACGCTAGAAAAAATTACATTGCTAACTATCATAATCAAGAAAATTATGTTACAAAATTGTTCGAATTTTTACTTTTTTTAGGTGTTTCCTTGTGTTGTGTTGTTTCTTTGTTTCCTGGAATTTTCTTGTGCTTTTTACAAATTTCTTGCCAATTTTTGCTTCATTTCTGTATTCTGTGCCCATCGCCTTCTTCGCATTAATAAAGAAATTTGCTCAGGTTTCAAAGGGTTAAAAACATATGGGATATGGGATGTGTTTCAATGTTTCAACATGTGAGGAGACGCACGTGAGCAGGAGGTGTGAGGGTCGTCCCCTTCAGGACATTTTGAGAGTCAAACTCTTTATTTTCTGCTTTCTGCTGAATTTATATTCACCAGCTTTCACATTTTCTGCTTCATTTTATGGTGAAAATCTCACCGTATTTCCTGCTTCATCGTCTTTTTACATTTCACTGCTGATTGCAAACGTTTTACAGTCTGTTCTCACCAAGTCGTCAAATAACGTCGTTGCCAAAAACCACAGTGCAAACACCGGTTAGAGAGTCTTCATCATATCATTTAATTTAGTGTAATTTTACTGAGATCCAACGATGTCAGCACTGATTTTAGACCAATTTTATCAGATTTTGAAATGACTTTACTCACATTGCGCCTGCATCATCTGTTCGAGTTCATGTTGTCAAATCGTGCCGTACGTAACTTGTACCTGATTAACTTTGCTGTGTGACTTTTTTTATCTTAATGCTCAGGTGTGAACACGCTGCCCTCTGAGGACAGCTCAGGGTCAGTGGGAGCGTGACGAACTTCCAGCAATTACACAGGTCCAGCTGATCATTTAGAAGCTTTAACCAATAGATTGTTTGTGTTTCTAGTAAATACACTGAGCCGAGGGTAGTTGGAAAATAGAGAGCGTCCAAAAAAAACCAGCCAGAGTGGAGGGTTTAGTTTGAGGGCCACTGGGGAGTTTAATGTATTCAGTAAATACACAGAGCCGGAGGAGAGTTTAGTGTTGCAGCGCTGCCACTCAATACACACAACAGACTGAGAGAGTAGATGGTTTACCAGGAAATACACAGAGCCACAGGGGAGTTCAGGATGCATTTACAATGCAGTGTTTCCAGCAAAAAGACAGAGACAGAGAAACACTAGAACACGGAATAATGCAGCATTTCAAATATTTAGCCAGAGCCAGAGGGTTGTGGTTACACTAGAGAATAGATTGTTTCCAGGAAATACACAGAGCCGAAGGAGAGTTTAATGTTGCAGACACTGAAGAACGGACCGCTGCCTCTGAATACACAGCAAGCAGACTGAGAGAGTGGATTGTTTACCAGGAAATACACAGAGCCACGGGGAGTCATTTTGAGAACCATTAGAAAATGTTGCAGCTCCAACAGTTACCCAGAGCCGAAGAATAGTTTAGCATTGGAGGCAACAAGGATTAAAATACCTCCATTGAGTATAAGGAGCCGGAGGCTGGTTCAGGTGGCCTTAGAGAGCCTAGATTATTTCCAACTATTAGCCTGAGCCGGGGGGCTGCAGCTTTGGTTGAACTGCAGAATAGATTGTTTCCAGTAAATACACAGAGCCGGAGTGCTGAGAGAAACAGAGACGGAGAACAGAAATGTTTCCACCTGCTGCTGCGTTTGTTTTAATTTGATTTATTTCGTTCATTTATTTATCCTGAGTGTGATCTCCTGAAAGCAGAGAAGAAGAAGAAACTCCTTCAAGACCTCCAGAACATTTTCAATGACCTCTGCGATCTGTTCAAGGCCTGGCAAACTTTCACACCGTTAAAGATGCAAAGACATCAGAAATAATCCCCTCAGACCTTCTCTGTTTAAAAACCATGGAGCCTCTGCAAGGACCTTTAAAACCTGCTCAATGACCTTTAAAACATCCCCAAGGACCTTGAAACCCTCCTCAAGGCCCTTGAGACTGTCCTCCAGGCCCATGAGACTGTCCTCCAGGTGTTGTTGGTGGTGTGAGCAGATGTAAACTGTCCTCAGATCAGTTTGCGTCTGCAGCTCTCTCCTTTGTTTTCTTCTTCGTGGTGTTTTTTAATGCTCTCTAATGGCGTTTGTTTCCTAATTTGGGCGCAGGAAGTGAGCAGGAAGAGAGGGGGGGGCTGATTGTATTTGGGGGTAATGACCACGGCGAGCCTGAGGGATGCTGCTGTCACCATGGTAACCCTCTCTGTGCTGCCGTTTGACTTCATTTAGTCTGAGTTTGTTCATCGGAGTGAGACGCCGCCGCCGCCGCAGGAAGTGAGCGCGGTTATACACCACAGCGAGCGTCACATGTCGCCCGTGGGCCGCAGCAGGAGACGCCATTTAAGCCTTTAGATCGCTCTTTACTCTGATTTATAAAAACCAAACTGAAAAACTGCTCTGCGGGATCGTCAAGAGATGTCCCTCAAACGAGAGTAAGAGTAAGAAAAGATGACAAGAAAATGACCTGAAAATTCATTTTAAAATAAAAAAAAGTAGAAAGAACAAAAAGACAGACAGAGAGAAAAGACTTTAGAAAATAATAAAGAAAACAATTATTGAATTATTATATATATTTAAAGTTAATAAAATGTACATTTTTTAGCACTTTTTCAAAACATTTCCTTGTTTTATTTTGATTTGTTTAGTTTTATTTTGTTGCGTTACTTTTATGTTTTTGGGGGCCTGAAAACTTTTGAAACGGGTTTCAGAGTGTAATCTTTTGGAAACGCCAGCCCTTCTGTCGCCGTGGAAACTGGCGATGATCCTGTGAGCGCAGTGACGTCACTTTACGCAGGCGTCTGATCTTCTATGGTGTGTCATTACAAAGTTACACTGCCACCTACTGGGCTGGTGTGCAGACTGCAGCGTTTTTCGGTTGTTTTTGTGGATCCGTGTACACGAGAATCGTTCTCACGTTTCATATGAACGCAGATTTTTTTTAAAAACACAAAGAAAAGACTTTTCTGTTTTTAGT